>NC_064848.1:100897567-100988578 GCF_024139225.1 Suncus etruscus
AACAATGCCAGGTGTGAACCCCCAAAACTAAAACTAAAAATGTAAACAAATAATATTTAATGAGGGAAAATATAGGTATTCAACCATAGCATACTTTGTAAAGAGAACTCAAATAATAGAACAGGGAAAGCAATTGTGCTGCCATATTTTGCTATTCAACTATATTACAACAGCAAAAAAAGATTCATCATTTCTTCCTTGAAATATTTGCAAGTCATGCAATCATCTTGTAAAGATTAGTTTTGTTTAAATTATAAAATATAATCTTCAGCCAACCAGCACAAGTAAATGCTGCAATATGAGAAAAATAAAATAAGAATGGATGTGACCTTAATACTCCATGTTATAGAATTTCTCTTCTGACATATGAACTTCAAAAAGATAGGGTCAAGTTTCAAAGTCATCTTATAAATTAAATATGTGTAAACACTAACAGTTTTTCTTATTATATTGATTTTTAATGATATTCAAAAGTTTTTCCTATGTAGAAACATTATTGGCAAATATGGTGCCTGGTTACTCATTTTGGAAGCCACTACATTAACTGTCAATTGAACTACAAACTGAAAATTCTGTAATTACACATAATAGACTCAAAAAAGAAATATGTAGATTAGAAACATATTTTGCCTCATGTTACAGAACACATGAGTAGAATGGCTTAAACAAGACAGAGCGTATCTCTCTCTTAACAGGGTTTCAAGATTAGCAGCCGAAAGAGAAGTAAACACTCCACAATGCCCTCTGCCTTGTTCCTCTGTAATCTCCACACATCTCCTTCCCTTTCATGGTCCATGAAAGTACATTCAAGTTAAAAAATAAAAACATAAGCAACTGTTACAAATTTTACATAACAATCTAATAACATTTCATGAAAAGAAATTACTTAAAAGTTTACATACCTAGCTACATGGAAGAATCAAGATTCCATCATGAAAGAGAACAGCCAAATCAGTTACAGTGATTAAATACTATAAACAAATTTACAGGGAAACAGAAAAGATTAGTGCTTACACATTATTTTATTCTACAATCTGATAGATCTAAAAATATATTTTTTAATCTTTGTTTGTAGAAAATAGTTAAATTGTCTGTGGCAAGCACGATTCTAAATATATACAACAAATATACAGTAGTAAAGAATAAAATCCCACAAAATATATTTTCCATTTTGATTGAATTCTAATTTGGGATTATATTATAAATTTTTCAGAATAACATTATCTTCCAAAGAAAGTAGAATAGAATTGCTACAACTAACCAAAGGTAAAGATTTGGACTGAAGGAGGGCAGAGGTAGAATTTATTAGGAACAGAAAGAAAGAATAAAATCAGAGTTCTGGTTGGAGAGTTGTAAAAGAGAGTTTCACTCCAGCAGAGTTACTAAGAAATAACTTTGTTTAGAATGAAGTTATTTTCTGTGTAACTTTATGTGCTGTGAGCTGTAAATCACTTTCTGTCTCTTTTCTCCTTCAGGAAAAATCCATTTCATACACACGTATTTTTATACCGACTTCTTGATGAAGAAATTGAAGAACCTGTGAATTCTGAATCTAACTTACTTTGAATTATAATCGAGATAGAAATTAGAGGATAAAGATGAATTAGCAAAAGTATGATGAGAATAATATGAAAAAATATAGACCATCACATTCTCATTAAAGCCAAGTTTATATATAATTAAGTAAAATAATGTACTTCCTTACCTGTTGTATTCTCTTAAGTAGAACTGGAAATTAAGCATTGACCTACTTTGATACATTTATAAATGCATTAAAATTAAGATTGACTTTTTTGCTTATGATTGGCAAAATTTTATCACGCTGTAAGATATCCGGTTCATACTATATAGTTCAAAGAACTAAGAAGTTGCCCATGAATTAAATCTGACAAAATTAAAAAAAAAAAGACAGGAAAAATAAAAAGAAACTAAAGCTGAGTCAGAATAGAAGGGAGCAAGTAGTAAATACCTTGTGGCAAGGAGATGGGCAAACCTGTCTGACAAGTGAAATAAAATCTAAAAAGCCCACTAAGTCTACACAGAATCAGAGAAATCACTTCTAAAAGAGCTGAAATTAAAGGTCAATACATATAGGCTGAGGTCCAGGCAAAGGCCCCAGTACTCTGACACAAACCCTACAGATGCTGCTGACTGAGAAGCCCGGCTCCTTTCTAGAGCATTTATTTCAACAACAGACTAAACTCAAGATGATCATGCGACTTGTAGCAACGCAATGAGATCAGCCGCAATTTCTGGGTGAAGCTTTCAGGAAAGCTTTTTCAAAGAGGAAGATATGAATAGCAATGATTATGCCTTACTCTTTTTCCCTAAGAAAGTGCGAGATACTGTAGTTATCTTTGAACTATAAGAAGGAAAATGACACACAAGAATGACAGTGTGGGTTGGAGAGATACTACATTGGATACAGCACTTGTCTTGTACACAGCCTGTCTGAGTTAGACCCTGGCACTCTCTATGGTCCCCCAAGTTCTTCCAAGAGTTTTCCCTCAGCACTGAGACAGTAGCAAGCTAAATGCTGGGGGAGACCCCAGAAACAAAAATAAATAAATAAATAAATAAATAAATAAATAAATAAATAAATAAAACACTGCAAATGAAGAACATTTAAAAGTAGGATCACTGAGTATCTTTGAGTCATTTGACCTATTCTTTAACTATAAATACAAAACACATAAAAGAAAAATACAAATTAATCATATCTTACTTTTTTAACTCATTATTGATGAAACTTACAGTAACTACATTAATCTAAATTAATTAATAACTGATTAAAATAGAATTCAGTGCCCCAAAGGCAGGTTACTGTTAAGTATCAGAACCTTGAGTGGAGAAAGAAAATATAACTAGAAATTAAAGATCCAGGCATTCCAGTCTGTAACATGGAGGCCTTTATTATGAAGAAAGAGAACACATGGCTAATTGTGATTTGACCTAGTTGGACTAGTTGGCTTGAATACAGAATAGAGTTTTAAAAGGTAGAGGTGATTCAGAATGTGGAAAAAGGTAGTTATGGCAATTTCCAGTCAAGTCCTATCAAAGTATAAAGCAAACAAGTCCGCTGGCAGTGATTGAAAGTAATGCATTACTGAAATACACTGTGTCTTCACTAAGCACTCTAGATTGACAGAGTTACCAATTAGGATTCTTGCAGGGTGAAAACCCTATTGCTTCTGTACCCCATATTGAAACTTACAAATTGTGAACAGCAGTGTTAAAAAAAAGGAGGTTGGTTATACAAGATCTTGCTTAAACATTCGATGAAATTTTCACTAATGGTGGTAAAAAGGGTCTGCCTACAGAAAATAGAAATTTTTACAAAGATTTTTCAGATAGTCACAAATTAGCAGACATTAAACTAGTGTTCAAAACATAGCCAAAAGCAAAGCTTTTTGGAAACTTATCTGAGAAAACAATTTGTCAAAGAAACCCTGTCTCACTGGCAATGATCAGTAAATGTAGTATTCCCAAATAAATAGTTGCCAGTACCATAAACTATAAAAGGATTCCATAAACAGAAAGTCATTCTACTCAGTGAGGTAAAACTGGAAGCTTTTTCTTTAAAATCAGTAATAACACAAAATCACCCACCATCACCATTTCTTAGTGATGGCAAATCATATTTAATTTACTGTTGGTGTTTTTTCCAGGATAATAAGACAAGAAATGTAAGGAATTCAGGTCAGAAATAAATGAGACTATGTTTCATTTTATAATGATAATAAAATTTTGCATTGATACAATGCTATATAGAAAATTCTGAATACTTCATAAAAATGGTATTTAGTATTGGGGAGATCATACAAAGGGTGTGTATGTCTTACATAGGCAAAGTCTCAAGCTTGATACCAATCACTACCTGGGCCCCTAGCACAGTGAGGTATAGCCTACATGGTCCCAAGAACCATGATTCTGAAAAGCCCTGAATTACTGAGCCCGAGCACCAAACTGTATGGTTAACAACCTAGGTCCAGTACTATTCTCCCCACCAAAGCAACAGCAAAAAAAGGAATTTAAAATAATAAATTCAGTGACTGATAATAAAATCACTATTCAAAAAATTGTATTAGTATATGCAAATAATGAATGAGAATGAAAATAAATTAAGAAAGAAATTACAACTGCATCAAAAATAATTAAGTTCAAGAAAAAAATCAATTAGGAGGCAAAGCCTTGTGTCATAAAAATTAAATAAGCTGCTAGAAAACATAGAAAGAGATACTAAGAGATGAAAATATTATCTATGAACATAAATTGTGAAATCAATAACATCAAAACACCCACTCTACCAAAAGTAATAGGTAAGCTTAATACAATACTAACAAAAATTCAATTTGAATTTTTTGGAGGGCTATATTCTTAGAACACACTTGCCAGTGGGTCCGTGTAGTGTTCAGCAGACCATGAAACACCAGGTATTAAAATTGAGATCATCTGTATAAATATGAGATGAGTGCTACCCTTACTCTCTGGATGCTAATGTCATATTTTTTTAGAATGGGATTTGGAACCACACCTAGCTCTTTGCTCAGGGATCACTCCACTTGGGCTTGGGGACCGTATATGATTGTTCTTTTATTGATGTTAATGTTCTATAATTTTAACTGTTCTAAGGAAATAATATCTGAAAATTTTATGTAAAAAGCTGTTCTCCATATTTTAAGGATTGGAAAATTAGTAATAGAAGTCAGTAGGCTATGACATAATTAGGCTATCAATAGGTTATGTCATAATTTTCAAACTATTGTTTTCAGAAATATCAACATTACAGGTGCTAATACTTTCTTTGACCAAAATGGAGAGAAATATAATTATACTACTGAAATAAACAGAAATCACACACACACACACACACACACACACACACACTGTTTAGGGGTCCTCAGCAATGTGTAATAAAGTCTTGGGAGTTCATGTAATTTTACTAGTAATTCTAGTCATTGAAATTAATCTCACATAATCAAAGACACTAAAGATATATACATATATATTTTTGTTTTTGCAAAATAGACAAAACTGGGAATAATACATCAAATAATAGCAAAATGTATAAATAGGACCTAATAAACAGTGGCCAGAGAGATAGTACAAAGGGTGAGACAGTCGTGTTGCACTTAATCAACCCTAGTTTAATCCCAGCATAATCTACAGCCCCCAAGTACCACCAGGAATTCTGGAGTAATCCCTGAACACAGGGCTAAGAGTAAACTCTGAACACAGTGGGGTGTGACTCCAAAACAAATAAAACTATACATTGCTACTAATAAATATTATGAAGGACAAGTTGGAGAAAAAAACTCATATTTTAGGTTAAAAAGTAATATGCATAGTAGCTCATTTTTTTAAAATAAAAAATAATTTTGCATAACAAAACATGAAAAATGTACAGTATGACATTTCTCTATACATAATACTTTATATAATTCTGAGTACATGTAAAATACACCAAAAATTATACCTAAAGTACTATATACATTATGAATATATATTACCTATAAAAGCTGATCATAACCATTTGTCATATGAAAAACTCAGACATTTTCCTGCAATAACAGATTTTTACTTGTGTACTTAAAACTTTAAAATTTTAATAGCAAGGATTCTAAGTAAGGCATAACTGGTATTCTTACTCAAATTTTTTATCCAGGCAGACAGGCAGACGATAAACTCATATGTACATGTAGATCTTGATAGTCCACAGGTAGACTTTGACTTCAAATCCTGAGCTTGTGCCTAAGAAAAAATTATCCTGATAATTGACAGAAGAATGTATTTAAGGCAAATATTTAATAACATGTGCTAAGGCTAAGAAAACTATAAGAAAAGCTAAGGAACCCAGGTCCAGGAAAGCAGTGTGACTACAACATTTCAGAAGAGGATTAGCAAAATAGAGTAAGTTATTAGCACACTGAGAAAACTGTTGTCAGCAAAGGGTGTATGTCAGCAGCTTGGGTAAAGAACTAAGACAACCCACATGAACTTGAATGGATAAAGGCCTCACCCAATTCCAGCTGTTTCATTCTTCCTTTATTCTTAATCTTCTGGTGGGGCTTCCCACTAAAGAAAATTAATTAGAATAGAGAGTTGCAGGCAACTTATATGAGCTTCATTACTTTCTGTTACAGAAAACTCTTCTAGAAGATCAAATATATTGTCTCATATGGGAGCCAGGGCTGTGTTGTAGAATTATTTGCTCAACAAGAAGCAGCGATCTTCATTCAAGAAGAATATATCAATTGTCAAATAAAATAAACATTTTACCAGATGGCTACTATTTCTGAAATACCTATCATCATATTTGTCACACTATTAGTTTTATCATCTTTGTGGTAAAGACCATTGATTTTATTTCAATCTCTCAGCCTTATGTCAGATGCAGTTTCTACAGAGTTTTGCCACCAGTTTTATTTTATAAACATATTTAAACCTCTCATTTTTAAAACGGGTAATACTGTTCCTGCTCCATTAAAACCTTTGTTTTGTTTTGGTTTTGGGTCACACTGGGTGGCGCTCAGGAGTTATTCCTGGCTCTGCTCAGAAGTTGCTCCTGGCAGGCTCATGGGACCATATAGGATGTCATAATTAGAACCAGGATCTGTCCTGTGTTGACCCAGGATTCGAACCAGGGTCTGTCCTATGTTGGCTGTGTGCAGCCTTACCGCAGTGTTTTAATCAGGCCCCTCCATTGAAACCTTTCATAAATAAATACTAAAATGACCACATGGCTTTTTGCATGTTAGAAATTTTCATAAGTTAAATTATGCCAACTAAGAACACAAAAATCATAAAAGCTCTAAAACAATAGCCTATATTGTTCCTTGCCTATAATATATTAGTTAGGGTCCCCTATTCATTGTATCATTTAAGGGACTATAATTTCCTCCTCAGCTTATAGTTTCCATGTTATCAAATACAAGATGAAATACAATTACATCTCAAAACAATGTCCTAAAGTGATAAAATGGATTTCGGACCACCAAATTCTAATCTGGCACATGTTGGTCGTAAAGAGTCTTATATTATCATAAAAAAATCGTCACAAGCTATTTCATTTCTTTATTCAATTTCCTTTAAATTAAATATATATTGACAGTATGTAATCTTACAACACAAATTATTGAGGATATATATGTAGTATATTTATATATATGTATATATATATATATAACAGGGAATAAGCCTTAGAAATATAAAGGGTCTAATTATTCTTTCTGAATTAATAAGGTTTGGAAACTACTGCCATTATATATATATATATATATCATATTTTTCTTTATTTCTACCAACTAGAATGAACACTTTGAGGACAGAAACTCTGCGTATTTCTAATCCCTCAAAGGGTACTTAGCATATAGGAGGAAGTTAATGCATGTTTGTTCATAAATTGAATGACTTCATAGGAATTGATCTGGTGCTTAGGACTCAGTAAAAACATTAATTCCTAATCAAAACCCAGGGCAGAGAGGCTGTATATAGCATGTCATTTTTATTCACAAATGCACCGATAATGGCATTGTTTCTTTTTGCATAGGCACACTGACACAGGGAAATATTATGTATAGAAGTTCTTATCTAATAGGAATAAGAACCCATGAATTTTATAATGCAGGGGTACTTCCACCCTGAATAATTGTCATAGGGACTTGACTTAGACCTCAATTGATCTAACATTGTCCAACCCTGAATCTACCTGGATCCCAACCTTAGAACTGACACAGTTCCCTGCAGCAGCACCAGGAATCAAACACTCCTCAGGGGAGTTTCTAATACCACTTCGGCACCAACTTGCACCAGGGTAGGTTCATATAACATCCTGATGATGAGGAAACAGCAACAACTTGATCTAAGGGCAAGTTTCCCTACCTCACCAATTAATGGTGGGTGAGATCAAATCAGAAGATGCTCTGTCATAGGATCTGTACAGAAAGCAAGATCTCTAATTACAGAAGACTGACTACAGCAATCGCCACTGAACAGAACTTTTCCTAGGCCCATGAAGAAAACTTTATCTTAGGCTTTGCCCTAGGACCTCTGCTATTTTTTTTCTAACCGTGTGAGGATTATTTCCTGCATCTGAATTGCTGCTGGACTTACGTCTCTTGTCCTACCTAGACTTAGGGCATGGGGATCCCTCTCCTTCTCTGGGGATAGTGGAACAAACAACCCACTATTTCACACATACCCACCTAAAACCTGCCCAGCCTTCAAATATTAGTGAGACACTGACTCAATAATAATCTAACCCTTCACTAGGCCATAACTAATAACCTTCTGGTGCCTTATAAGCTTCCTTCATCATACATTCTCAAGAATGAATGGAACCTTGATTGTTTTTTGTTTTGTTTTGTTTTGTTTTGGGGCCACACCCGGTGACTTTCAGGGTTTACTCCTGAAATCGCTCCTGACTTGGGGACCATTAGGGGATGCTGGGGGATCGAACCACAGTCTGTCCTAGGTTAGCGAATGCAAGGCAAATGCCCTACCTTTTATGCCACCGCTCCGCCCCACCTTGATTGTTTTTAATATTCTATATACCTACTGCTTTACACAGCATCAAATGCATGATAAATACTTTATTAATTTTTCATTAAGCAAAAAGTAACATTATAAGTGAGGAAAAAAGAAATTAATAGTGTTATGATTATATGAAAGAATCCATATGCATATTTATTGCCTATAAAATAAATAGTTCCTTGATGAATATTTCCTACTGCTACTCAAATGTGTGAAGATTATTTTAACATTAATGTAATAAAAGTTTATTTTAAAAAGGTTATTGAGTTAGAAATAATATATTAAAAGTATGCATTTCATTAGTAATGCCAAAATACTAATTTAATATGAAAACTCCAGTATACTTTTTAAAGAAGAGATCCTTATATCTAAAGTTGGAAATTTAATGACCTATAATAAAACAATGAAATTAAATTCATATATAGAAATTATGAGGTAAGTTACAAATACAGTATTCTGGTTCTATTAAGTAGAGATAAAAACTACAGAAAATTAATTTAGTAATGATTGACTGATTCAATACAAAGATACAGACTAGTGTTAAATCCTTACAAAGGCTATAATTTTTATTTCTTTTGAAAGCAGTTTCTCAAATGTAATGCAATTAATATATTTTATCCCAATGGATATGCCAATTTCCTTCCCACCAAAATGTAACAACATAACAACAAACTCATAGCAGCAAACTTTTGTGCAATCTCACATATAACCATGTAACCACAGATAGAAGATATAACCTATATATTATACTCTATAGAATGAGATTATTGAGCCCAATAATATTAAGGGCTTCTTTTCATGCTTCAATTTAACTTCCTTTAAAGTTAGTTGGAATACTAAATTTACTATTACTCAAGGTAGCATGTTGATTAACTCAGCTATAATATGATAAATATAAAAGTTATTATAGGGTCAGAGTGGTAGCACCTCAGTAGGGTGTTTGCCTTGCACGCAGCCAATCCAGGATGGGCCCGAGTTTGATCTTGGGCATCCCATATCTTCCCCGACTCTACCAGGAGTAATTTCTGAGTACAGAACTAAGAGTAACTCTTATGTGACCCAAACCCCCCCAAAAAATTTTTAAAAGTTATTATAAAGTACATAAAAAGAACCACATAGACTATTTATGCCCATGTATCTTTGCTTTCTAACAAAGCCCATTCATTCATTTTTGGAGAAGTGGGCTGAGCCTTTGATAAGTTACTAACAAACTTGACAAATAGAATGGCCTGTTGAAAGAAAGTAGTTATAAATTCAATTTAAAATCATGTTAATCAAGACTAAAACCTACTTTTCTTCCATTAAAAAATTATTGAGTATTGAAAATAATTTAAAACCTTTAAAACCTATATAATGAAGGTAATGATATTTATTTCTCAGGATATAGAATAGTGGCACTCAGAGGCACCATCCTACTTAATTACTAGGTATATTTGTATCTCTTACAGAATTGATATTTATAACATCTTATATGATTCATTTTTGTTTATAAACAATAAAATAATTTGTACTTTTGAACACTTAATCATTTAAGATCATAATCAATCATAATTAAAAATCTAGTTTAAATTTGTTAATCAAATGATTTCCACTGTGCATAAATGAAAAGTGTTATGGTAGTATGTACTATATATCATTCAGCAGACTCTAAGAGGAAGAAATTCCTTGCTGGTAGTGACAGTTTATAATTAGGAAGGTAGAGAAAACACTGGAAATTTTTACATAGAAGTGTAATATTTTAATGAATTGCCTTAATGAGAAAAGTATTACTTTAGTCATAATTTGATAATTAGGAGATATAATTGAAGGCACATACATTAAGATAGTTTAAGGTTATAAATAAAATTTTCCCAAGCAATATATAAATTTTATAGAAAATTCATTAAGATATAATTTTCATAATCAACTCCATATAAATGTAAACACACAAGAATTTTTCATTTCAAGAATTGTCTATAAATGTCCCTAAATCTATATGTAAAAAGGGAAAATTAAAACAACTAATATCTAAGATAATTATATCCCAAGTAAGTTCTTTTAATTGCTCTAATGAGACTCTAAAATTTAAAACCACATTGGAGGCCCAAAGCTACATAAAGAAATCCGGTAAGTGAAATTTTTTTATGCAGAAGTCTGTAGTCAGAATATTCTCATGAGGGCCCGGAGAGATAGCACAGCGGTGTTTGCCTTGCAAGCAGCCGATCCAGGACCTAAGGGGTTGGTTCGAATCCTGGTGTCCCATATGGTCCCCCGTGCCTGCCAGGAGCTATTTCTGAGCAGACAGCCAGGAGTAACCCCTGAACACCGCCGGGTGTGACCCAAAAACAAAAACAAAAAAAAAAGAATATTCTCATGAGAGAATCAATCTGAATTTGAACCCCTAGACTAAAAATAAAAATTAACAAAGAAACTTTCCCCTAGAGGAGAAATATCCTTTTGATTTTAATACTATCATCTATAAAATGTTATTTCCTTTTTATTGATTTATTTACTTTAGTAAATTATTAAACATCTTTAACAAATTATTATCTAGACTACAAAAATTCTGACTCTCAAAAGCAGATGAAGTAACAAGATTTATCAAGGCTTATGCTTCCCTTTTTGTGCAGCAGTTCGACTTCATCTTAGACATGAAAATACTTAGATGAGTTAAAGATAGATTCTCAGGACCAGAGAGAAATTACAGAGATGAAGAAGGCACTTGAACCCTGTCATTTTCCCTTGAGCAGCACCAGGACAGAACTAGAGAACAGAGACAGAAGTAATACTGAACACCACTAATTGTGACTCAATCATTTCTCCTGAAAGACAATGAAGTCCAAAATTATATACCCAAAATTTACTCAAAAATAAAATATATTTTGTGGCCAAGCGATTTTGTGGCCTAGCAGTAGCACAGCAGTAGGGCATTTGCCTTGCACACAGCCAATCCAGGACGAACCTTGGTTCTATCCCCAACGACCCATACGGTTCCCCAAGCCAGGAGTAATTTCTGAGCACTTAGCCAGGAGTAACCCCTGAGCATCATAGGGTGTGGCCCAAAAGCAATAGCAATAATAATGATGATGATGATAATAAATAATAATATTTTTGAGTTCATTTCTTCTTAGTTTGCTTCTTTCTTTATACCACTGCATTCATTTGAAGTTTTCTAATATTCATACACATTTAATCAATTTCTTGTTACTCCTTCACTGGGATGGTATGAGAGGAAAATGAATGTGTCTACTGTATAAAAATGTTCTGAAGAAATAGTCTCATATTTGAAGTGTATATCCTACATTCTAATAAGATTCTCATCCTTAAAGAAATTTCACACAAAAAACGCACAGCTGGGCCAGAGAGAAAGGATAGCAGTAAGGCTTTTGCCTTGCACATGGCAAACCCAGGACCTATGGTGGTTCAATTTCTGGCATCCCAATTGGTCTCCTGAACCTGCTAGGGGCAATTCTGAACAGAGCCAGGAGTAACCCCTGAGAGCTGCCAGGTGTAACCCAAACAAATAAACAAACAAAAGCACAGCTAAAAGCAATTAATAAATATATTTTTAAAAATATAATAAAAATCACAAAATTTAAGCATGATAAAATTTTTAGACAATATTTGTCTTTAAAATAATTTTGCCCTTTGAGGGGGGCATTGGTGGTGGGAAGGGGGATTCTGTTTATGACTGAAACTCAACTACAAACATGCTTGTAATCATAGTGCTTAAGCAAAGATTTACTTAAAAAAATAAAATAAAATAATTTTGCCATTTAAAATAAGAATATGTCAATATAAGTGGAATTTTTTGGGTTTGGAGCTATATCCAGCTGTGTTGAGGGCTTATTCTTGGCAGTGCTTGGGGGAACCAACCATTTGTGATGCTAGGGATTGTAAATAGTACCCTTAGTTAACATGCTACCACTCTAGCCCTGAACAGGAGTCATTTGTAATAAAACATGTTGAGAAAGAAGAGTAATACTGGGAAATATGGGGTATTTCAGAATAAAATAAAACATTCTGAAGCCATTGATCAGCTATCTACTTTTAATAGTTGGATTACTGGCCATCAGATTTTTCTGTACTGATTACTATACAGCTGGTTTATTTTTTTAAGAAAAATTGACACTTCAAATATATAAAATTCCTTTAGCCATACTATTTAAATAAAAATTGAGGGAAAATACCTTTCTTTTTACTACTGACTTTAGTGAGTAGTAGCATATTAGGGAGTTTGCTTTATTTTAAGCATAAATGAGAA
Source organism: Suncus etruscus (assembly GCF_024139225.1). Lineage (NCBI taxonomy): Eukaryota > Metazoa > Chordata > Mammalia > Eulipotyphla > Soricidae > Suncus > Suncus etruscus. The sequence goes on from NC_064848.1 coordinate 100,910,343, forward strand.
AATATCATGTTTTACAAAGCTCCTATTTCATTGCTGTGTGTTCTAAATGCAGAATTTGTGTTCTATATGATATACTAGTTGGCTGTATTGTCAATTGATAGGTACATAATGTACCATATAATTATGCATATGACATATTCATTTACAATAAGTTACAGCCTATGCCTGCAATTTGTATTACCTAATTGTTCCATTTTAAAGCATAGTTGTATTTTCATAAAAGCATGATTTTCATTACAATATTAAAATGCTAGGTAACAATGAGGCACAATATTAATGGAAATATAACTAGTGTTTATATATTCAATGAAACAGTACAAATATTAAAATGGTTATATAAAATCTATGTATATTAAACTCTATAGTGGCCAAGTAACTTGAATTGAATAAGAAACCAATTATATATTAAACAAATTGATCTTACCTGCATACTCAGTAGTTTTACTTGCAGAACTAGAGTTTTCCACAAAAGTTACTAACCAGACTTTACTGCATGTAAGTGCTATTAGAATACAACTTTTGAATAGAAAAAATAAATAATGTACCAATTTTCTAGTCAATATTACATGTTTAATAGTAATCTTGTTACTAAAGATCTTTATATGTCATTAAAGGCAATCTAAAACTGTAATTATGACTGTGTTTGTTATATGAGCCAGTCAGCAAAACTAGTATCAATCAAATGTAGACTTGAACCTGCCAAAAAAAAACCTTAATAATAAACAATGAATTAAACATTAATATTTTATATATTTTATGGAACTCAACAGTAGGACCTGGATGGACTACTCAAAAACCTCTAACCTTTTTCTTCCCTGAAAAAAGATAAAGTGAAATTGCTCTACAAATATAATAGGAATATGGTGAGAGAACTTATGCATCTGTCATTTGTTCTCTCATATAGGTTGTCTTTTAGGAGAATAAAGCAACTTCTCTCATGCTAGAGAATATCTTTAATAGACAATTAGGAATTTAAAGTATAACTTTAGCTTCTCTCTTGCCTGCTTTCTACTCTAACACTTGGTCTTACATCTAATTCAGCTTCCACAACTTTATATTGCCCCAACTTCTGCACTCCCATACTCCTACAGATCAAAACTAGAAGTCACATTAGAGGTGTTTTTATTTCACTGATCATTTGGAAACACTGGCGTGTTTTCATTTCTCACCACTTATTAATTAAGTGCATGTTTATATGTATAATAAATGTATGTCTATATCTATATGCCATAGTTGTTATGTGTCAGGTACTATACTCATCACTGGGTCACAAATATAAGTAAGAAAATTTCTAATTTTCTGTAGAGGACATTCAAAATTTCAGTTTGATCAAATGCTATAGCAAAGATCTAAGGGCAATAATAGAAGACACCAGAATCTCAGTCTCCAACACATGGTGCTGGAAGAAATCTGGCAGTGATAGAATAAGACCATAAAACAATTATAACCATTTTTGGACTAGCTCTATCCTTTGCTCCAGTTAATATCCAGGGTAAATCTCTAACACCTTTTGAAATTATCTTAGCAGTATATTTACCAATATCACAGACTTCCAGTCAAATGTTTGAGTTTACCTTAAATAATCAAAGAAGCCCTAATTAGGTGTTGGGAAGGAGTTAGGAAGCACTGCATTTCCAACTTTGAGCTATACTAGAAAGTTATAATGATTTAGCTGAGTAAGATAGGGAATGAAGAAAAATAAATGGTAAATTAATGAATCAGTTGCTGGAGTCAATTCAACAGGAATCAAATTCTACTAGGTCCTTTTTGAATGCATCCAGACAACAGAGTTTGGGGTATTTATCCATAAGCTCCTATCCACCACTGATTTGAGGAGTGTATAGAAAATAGTGATTTCCTTCCATTAAAGGCTGAAATTTATTGAAGTATGAACAAGTTTATGCCAATCCAGAAAAGTACCTGGACTGTATATACTACATTCTTTGGGGATTATACTAGTATGATAAAAGAGTCAAAAGTACAGAGAATATATCATGCAATAAATTAGGCAATTTCCAAGCTTTGGATATTATCCATGGTAAAACACTTGCATATATATTAAATAAAATAAAGGAAGTAGGGTTGAATGAAAGAAGGAAATAGTTTATTCTTTCTATGAATTCCACTTTGCATCTCACTAAGAGAACACTACAACATTACAGGTTTGTTTACCATATACATTTCATTAGTGTCATTCAAAAGTGAACTGCTTAAAGGCAAGAACTATATCTGATTTTCCTCTTTTTATGCCTAACACATATGATTGTATTTGGTATTCAATAAACATTGAGTATAAGCATTCAATAAACATCTGTTGAAATTAACTTTCAATTGTTGAAATTTCATATTGTTGAATTAACTTTGTAACAACAGGAGTCTCCTTCCTACTTAGTTGTGTCTTATAGCAAGCAGTCCAGCCCAGTTGGGTGGAAGAGATGAGGAAATTCATCTAAAATCAATTTATTTGAGGAGAAACTTATACTGTGATCAATGAAATAATTAAGTTTCATCTTTTTTGTACATAGCAACAGAAAATTATATGATCATAATTTCATAACAAATATCTATTCCCTTAAGACCCTTAAGAGATATATTACTTTTTATACACAGTATAACAATGTGAAAACAAACTAACAATCCCTGGGAACTAGATCTTAGAGTTATATAAAATGAAGAAGTTAGTGCTTCAACTGGTAATGGCTGTCTCATTTGTTTAAAACAAAAAACTATAAATTTACAAATGCATTTGCTCATAAAGGCATAATATTAAGAAAAAGGTATACTAAGAAATTCGAAACTTTTTCATCTTCCAAAGGAGAAACATGGGATCCATTTTGAAATGAGTGGACATCTTTCCAATTTATAAACGATGTAGAAAGCAAAGGCATTTAATGTTCCTTAAACTTACCCTAATCAGAGGTTGGTACCAAATACATGTTAGTTCTAGCTGCTGTGTAATTTGAGCAGGTTTCCCCTCTCAACCATGTTGTTTGGTATTTTAATATTTGGACTTTAGGGCAAGTTACTTGTAAAAGAAATTGATATTTTTTCACAAATGTTACCTGCCCAAATAATATTAGAATAAATTAATCATATGTTTACCTAAAATGATTGCTGACCAGAAAAACCACTCAAGATTACAATAATAATGGCTTTAAATGAACATTTCCTACTGGAGAAGAAACTAACAAGAAACACAATTATGATAAGAGTGAAATAAGTCAGAGGGATATTGATAGACACAGAATAGTCTCACTCATCTATGGGTTTTAAGAAAAATAAAAGACATTTTTTAATAATTCTTGGAGACAATAGATATGAGGGCTAGAAGGTCCAGCTCATGAAGGGAAGCTCACCACAAAGAGTGATGAGTGCAGTTAGAGAAATAACTACACTGACAATTAACATAACCATGTGAAAGCCTGTCTCAATAGTCAAGGAGGGGGAGGGAAATGGCAGATTTGGGGCATTGGTGATAAGAATGTCACACTGGTGAAGGGGGGTGTTCTTTATATGACTGAAATCTAACTACAATCATGCTTGTAATCAAATTGTATTTAAATCAAATGTGTAATAAACACATTAATAAAAAATACCAAAAAAAACTAGACCCGATTGAACAACTCTAATCTAGGGAAAGGACTTGGTGAAATGAAATTACCTAATAAACTAGAATAGGAGCCAGATCTATATAGCACAGCAGTAGGGTGCTTGCCTTGCACGCGGCTGCCCAGGACCGACCTGGCTTGGATCCCCAGGGTCCTATATGGTCTCCTAAGGCAGGAGCGTCACCGCGTGTGATTCCCAAAAAAACCTAGAATGATGCCCAAGTGTGGCTTGTTATACAGCTGTGCTATAGAGCTGTTTCTCAAACTTTTCAAAACTCCTTTCCATCTTATTTCTTCCTGTGGTTCTTCTCTCCTACCAGCTGGCTTCCTCTTTTTATGTTAAATTCCCTCATTTATTCTTTTTTCACCCGTGTCCCCCTTGGAAGATCCTGGGAACTCACTGTATAAGAAAAACTACAGTAGGGGTCAGAGCAGTGGTGCGCACTTCGCCGCACACTCAGCTGACCTAGGACAGACCACTCGTGTTTCGAACTCCCAGAGTCCCATATGGTCCCCCAAGCCAGAAGCGATTTCCGAGCACATAGCCAGGAGTAACCCCAGAGCATCACCGCGTGTGGCCCAAAAACAAACAAAAAAAAGGAGGGGTGGAGTAGGATGTATGTAGGTAAACTGAAAATAGTTATCCTATAGAAGACAAAACTGTGATGTAACACAAAATTGTAAAAATATAAGACAAAATTGTGATGTAAAAGACCTTCTGGTTACTTCTTTCACATTTCTCAGGGTTTATCTTCCACTCAAAATCTAAAGTCCTCTGCTGAAGAAAGGGCAATAGCAAAGTAACCCTATGCCTGCTTATTTTACTCCATTCTTAAACTTCCTTACAAAATGGACCAGTCTTGTTTCACTGAAGATACAGATCACAGAAGTCCTAGACATACTATTGTCCAGCTTAAGTTTATAAATGTGCTTACCGTAGTAAATATAACATTTATTTTTAAGAGAGAGAGAGAGTGTGTTTAATTGGACCATAAGTTGAGTCATTCAGATGATGTGGACTCCCCTGGTGAGCCAATGAAGATAATTTTGACAATCCTTTTAGCATCACCTCGTGAGACATTGTAAAACCATTTTACATTTTCTCTTCTCACTAAGAAAGCCTTAATATCAAACAGAAAGATGAAGATTCTCAGTGAAGGACTTTCCAAATAACATATGTGGAAGATCTTGTAACAATGATCCCCATCTCTTTCCCCCATGTTAACAGTTTATCACTTTCATCCATGTTCCTTGTAAATCACTCATAAACAAATAGTGAAGTAGCTCCTGGAAACTTAGAAATGTTATTTCCAAGAGTCAGCTGGTAAAATTCTCATTAATAGTTTTTTGTAGTTTTCACAAAAATACATCAGAAATAATTTGAGGACAAAGAATACATACTCCCTACATATCCTCTAGGTCGATATATTTTCTTGAAAATGTTAAATATTTGGAAATGCTGTATAAAATGAACAAAATTCAGAGTTATCACCAAATGAGAATAAACTTATTTCCAAGCTACTTCCCACAGGATACAATTATAGCCTCCATCTTGACACCCACAACAAACTCTACAAAAAAAAACTACTTTGTCCTTGTTCTTTGATGACAGGAGGCAAACACATTATTACTGTAAATATAAGTAGAATATACATTATTGAGAGAAATTTCTAACTAAAATTTACTAAGAAGTCATGTAGCCCATAAGTAATAGAAGTGGTGGAATGCGAATACTGCATTGTCTGGTCTACTGTTCTTTAGTCTCAAGTCTAATGATGATTTCTGCATGCTCAGTGCAAGTTGAATTCTAAATTTTCTAGAAAATTACTCAAAGTGTTTCATTATTGCTCATGTACTGCTGTTAGTAAAAATCATTAATTTTACTATATTAATTATCTATTGGGATGTAATTTTTGCTTTCCTCTAAAATGTTCTACAAAATTGCCTTTCTCACCACTTGTTATAAAAGCAAATGAGTTAATGACTCTTTTTCAACTTATACAGGTATATTGTGTATTTGTGTTTTTCCTATTTTGACAATACAAATAAAATTTTTTGGTTATTGGGTCACAGTGATGCTCATGGGTTATTCCTGGCTTTGTGCTCAGAAATCACTCCTGTCAAGCTCAGGAGATCATATGGAATTCTGGGGATCGAGCCCGGGTCAATTCCAGGTCAGCACTGTGCAAGACAAATGCCGTACTGCTGTGTTATCTCTCTGGCCCCTAAAAATAAAATTTACTTTCTATATGATGCCAAAATTGAAAATTCTCTTAATGATACAATCCCTGAGTTTTCATACATGGCACTGTTAATCAACGCTCTGTCCAGATCATCCACTATCTTCTCATGCTTTAATTATCATTAATTCATATATGAATTATAAATTAGCATATATTCTTTATCTCAAGATAAATAATTTGTAAAAATTGACTTAATAATTTATTTAATAATGATCTTTCCAGCGTTTTGTAGATACCTTATTTGCATGTTCTCAACATATTGTCTTCATACATGAGATATTTATCTTTTATAAATTTTAAATACATTTCTTAATGTATTTATACAGAGTTTTTTGTTTCTACATTTTATTCTTTATTGGCTAACACTCTTAAATTTCCTCTCCTCCTTTTGGGGGCCGGGCGGTGGCGCTGGAGGTAAGGTGCCTGCCTTGCCTGCGCTAGCCTAGGATGGACGGAGGTTCGATCCCCCGGCGTCCCATATGGTCCCCCAAGAAGCCAGGAGCAACTTCTGAGCGCATAGCCAGGAGTAACCCCTGAGCGTCACAGGGTGTGGCCCAAAAACCAAAAAAAAAAAAATTTCCTCTCCTCCTTTTAGAACATAAAATGTTCATACTTCTCCTCCCTCAGGATTCAGCTACAGCCTACATTTAACTGGCCCATATTTCATGCATCCTATTCTAAAACAGCTTAAGTTTCTTAAACTCATCAACTGCTTCAATATTCCATTTCTCAAATTTTTATCTACAATTATATACATGTCAAATTTATTTTTCATTGCTAATATTCAATTATTTTATAACGGATTAAATTTAAAGAGTATCAATCCATTTTCAGAAGTGTAGGGCTATAAAAGGAATCAGAGATACTTGGAGACATGAATGAATTCCAGATCTACAACTTAAAATGTATCTGAAATACCTTAATATGCAAGGAGAGAAAGGAAATATTCAAAGTTTAAGAAAGAATAACTGGAAGATACAACAGTCACTTTATAATGATATTTAGAACAATTTTGTCATCAAAATAAATGTATGAAAACATGAACAAAAAGTATTTTTAATTCTATTCTTAATTACTTAGAAGCAACTTAGACATTCTTCATTGAGTGAATGGATATGTAAACCAAGGTAAACTCAAACAAGAGAATTTTATTTAGCACTAAAAAAAGACAATAGAGAAAGAGCTATTAACCCAGGAAAAGACATGTAGGTATAGTAAAACCATATTACTAAGTAAACAAAGCCATATATTGTACAATTCCAACTAAATAACTAAATGACATTCCAGAAACAAATAAAACGATGGAATTAGTAAAAAAAAATCAAAGTTCCTTTTTTTATTTTATTTTATTGAAACCATTGTAATTTACAAAGTCCTTCAGAGTTGGATTTCAGACATACAATGAATCAGACCAATCCCACCTCTAATGTCAACCTCCTTTCACATCCATCAACATTTCCAGAGTGTACCCTGCCACCAAGCCTGCCCTCAGCATATCAATATAGCAGGTCCATTTTAAGTTTACATTGTTAAAGTTTGGGATTCTTGATTTCATTATTGTTGACTTTGGCTTGAATATTTAGTCCTGTCCTTTTTAACTCCACCAATGCATCTGTGACTTCTTGGGAACTTTCATATTTGTATTTCGTCTTTTCTATTCAAGTTTATTTTCTTCCCCTCATTATACTCTGGGGTGAAGGGTGTTAGAGACAACTTTTATTTAGAACATTACATTAATTCATGAAGTTATCTAAATATCACATGTAAGTGATGTCAATCTGTATGTATCCTTCTTCTTCTGGCTTATTTCATTTAAGATAATATTTTCCATTTCCATCCATGTTGAAGCAAACTGCATGATTGTATCATTCCTTACAGCTAGACAGTATTGCATTGTACCACATTTTTATGACACATAAAAAATGTATTACATTTCTATGACTCACTAGTCTGATGTAGGACATCGAGATTGATTCCAAGTTTTATTTATTGTACTGAGTGCTGAAATGAATAGTGGTGTGCATACATCCTTTTGGATGAATGTAAGATACAAAGTTCTAAGCAAAATTAACTCAACTAAAACTGTATGGTACACTATAATCAAAGGTCAATATAATATTCTGTGGGGCCAGAGAGATGGCACAGCGGTAGGGCATTTGCCTTGCATGCAACCAAATGGGGAGGGACCTGGCATCCCATATGGTCCCCCAGGCTGCAGCGGTAGCCCCTGAGTGTTGCTGGGTGTGGCCCAGAAAACAATCAATCAATCAACTATATATATGTATATATATATATATATGACAACATCCTGAGAGCAACAAAATAAAAGAATAAAAGGACATATACCTCAGAGCAACAAAATCAAAGAAGAAAAGGACATATATATTATATATTATATATAGACTCCTACTAATGTATTAAATAAAACTATACAGGTAATAAGAGAATGGCTGGACACAGCAAACTAGTTATATAAAACAAATATCTCAACAAGAATACTCTATCAAGCTAGGATTTCTTTTAAGTTATTAAATGAATGACAAAGTCATACATATAAGTATCAGCTAAAGACGTCTGAGGAACATAACAATAGTACAGTGTATAGGGTGCTTAGCTTTGCACGTGGCCAACTGGGCTCCATCATCAATATCCAATCTCAGTAATCTGGATTTAGTGATCTGAGAACCATCAGAAGTAATTCCTGGGTGCAGGGTCAGAAGTTAACCCTGAGCATTACCAGGTATGACCCAAAATCAAAAACAAAAGAAGTTCATGGCCATTTTATCTTCTTCCAAACAGCATTAAATGGCATCCGTTGAAGGGTAAAGAGTACTCTACCTTTAAGTAGCAGAATACCAAAAGCATAAAACGGTAGAAAGGAAATAGGAGTAACAATCTTGCATAAAGCACATGAGGTTCACTTACTTTCATCAGACTAGTAATGTCAAAAGTAAAGGAGATGTCAATATTAAAACAAACATTGTAGACAACTAAAAGGAGACCACTGGAAACCTCACCACTGTATTAAAAGCACATATCTAATTAAATGGAAGAAAGTAAAAGATTGTCAAAGAAACAAAGGCAAACTTCACACCATTAATCCACTGTAGATGCTTCTAGATTCTGTGTAATGAAGGGTTATACCTATGTTTTCCTCAGTGTAGTTTATGAATACAGTTGTGGTATCAAGAACTTTATTTGATTTTTCATTTATTTTTGTACATGGCAGAAGTGTCTAAGTACATTATTGTATGTGTGACTTACCGATTCCCCAGCACCATTTGTTGAAGAGGCTTTCCAGGCTCCATCTTATGCTCTGAACTCATTTTTTGAACATTAGCTGGTTGTGTTCCTGAAGATCTATCTCTGGGATCTCATTTTGTTTCATTTATCTAAGAGTCTCTCTTTATCCTACTACTACACAATTTTGGTTACTATAATTTTATCATATAACTTAAAGTTAGGGGATAAAAATAGAAGCCTACCATCATTTTTTCCCTACAATTGCACTGGCTATTTGTGGGAAGCTTATTACTTCATAAAATTTCAACTGTGCTTGGTGGTCTAACTCATTAAAAATGTAATGTGTACTTTTATGGACACTATATTGAATCTATATAGTTTCAGTAGGATTTTTATTTTAAATAATGTTAATAGTTCCGGTCCATGAACAAAGGATGTACTTCCATTTCTTTGTATCTTATTCTATTTCTATTATCAATGATGTATACTTTTCTTTAATTGAGTCATTTACCTCTTTAGTTAAGTTGATTTGCAGGTACTTTATATTTTTGTGAGTAGAATTTATTTTTTAAATTTCTCTCTCTTTTGTTACATTATTTACATACTGGAATACCATGTATTTTTCATTTATTTTGTAGACTAAAACTTTATTGTATGCATATTTAATTAAATAATTTTTATTTTGACCAAAGTGGATTACAAATCTTTCACAGTAATATTTTAGGTACATAGAAACATTAAATCTATTTTTATACGATTAAAAGGCTAGGAATGTAGCTCTGTGGTTGCAAGCATGCTTTACTCTGGGTTTGATTATGGCACTACATAATTAATCATTTTTCTAAAAATTTCTTCAATTAGATAACCCTAGATACATACTGAAAAATAAATAAGTGAATAAACAAAGGTAGAAGACAAAGAAAATATTTTATTTATAGTAAAACATTGACTACTAAATATAAAAATAAAAATAATTTAAAATCATTATTTCACAGCCACCATGGTAAACAATGAATAGGGGGAAAAGACCCATATCAGAATTATTAATAAGAGCTAAATCTAGTGGTAAAGTCTTAAAGGGAAATAGTTTTAAGACATTTTCTAATTAATTTTAGCTTTAATCTTGGGATGGGGGGGGTTGAAATGGCACCGACCTATGCTCAGGTTATTAAATTAAATAAAACTATACAGGTAATAAGAAATCACTAAAAAGACCATAGGAAGTGCCTGGTATTGAACTAGGGATCAGTCACATGCAAGGTATGTACCTTAACTATATCTCTGGCCCCTGTTTATTAGTTTAATAAAGTAACATGAGGCAACTTGTAGTACCTAGTTAATCAATAAACATCAGCAATAAGGTATAGTTTGGGATGGCAAGACAAGACTTTCATGTTAGTATTCTGCCAAAAATATATAAACTGAATGAACATACTATAATTCTCAAAATAAAAAGCCATCTGTAAAATAGTTACACTGAATTACTTCAAAATACCAACAATATGAAGGACAAAGTTTAATGCTTTAGTTTAATGACATGTAAATGTAATGCATGATACTAGATTGAAGTTCTATAGAAATGTTCTGAGATACATTTAAGGGTTCAATAGAATCCTAAAATTCTAGAATTTATAAAAATCATAATAATAGAATATCCATGTACAGAAATTCTAAGAAAATTCTCAAGCATTTATGAAAACTGACAATTCCCCAGGGTTTTAATTGAAAATACAAAAGAGTTGATGATGTAGCTATAATTTGAATACCTGTAGACTCAAGATCTATAACATTAATCTCCTGTATAAAATGTATTCACCTAAGCTGCTCTCAATGACTAAATTTCATCCTACAGTGATGTGCTGTCCTCATAATCGCTCTTTCTTTAAACATTTGCTAAAAAACATTTTTCTAAGAAAACAATATCAGTATGTTTGTGATTGAGGACCATAGTATTCGTAAAGTATAAAGATAAAAATTGTGACCTCCATGCCAGTCCTCTAATAGTCAGCCAACTGTTAGAATATTAGTTAGTTTTATTTTTTAGTCAGTACTTTAAAGTAAACTTTGATTTAATATCTAAATCCCCAAATGAAGTTCTTTGACAAAATAAAATTAACAGCCTCTCCAAGATCTTTAATGAATAATAAAATATCATAAACTCAAGTAGTGCATTTTAATAAAAATTGAGTGACAGCATCAATCAATTTTAATTCAGTATTCAGTTATTATAACTTTGTATCTATTAACTAGATAATTAAGACTTGTGTGACACTCCACAGGAAGCATAAAAGGTAGAGCAGAAAGAATAGTTAAAGAAGATTACTAAATTCTTGGATTTTTTTTTCAGAGGTGATGAACTGCTATGTTATCATTTATGTTATAACTTACTGCATGCCAAACTATACACTTTTCTAATAATGGTGTGAATTGTCATTCCTCCATGCTTTGAAACATGCTATACTTATATTGAAAATCCATTTATCTCCCCGTCCTGAGGTTATAAGAAAATATAGCTAGTACAAGTAAAATTTCTTATATAATCTCAAATTTAGTTAGTAACTCATATTATATTTGGCATTATATAGTATAGTTTGTTTATGGCTTTATTAATTTGAACACATTTTTGCCTTTTTTTAAGAAATCCATGTCAAACCCATATTACCAACTCCTACAGGACTGGGCTGAGTCATATTTCAGACATAGTTTATGTTTGCTAAATCTGAACAAAACTGGAAAAATACTACCATTCTGAATTAGAAAGACTATTTAGAAACACTGAACAAGTATTGTTTGAGTAAAAAAAAGTTATCTGCTCCCATGTTTTGATCAGAAAAAAAGATGTAACAAAAATAACAAAACATAAATGTATACCAACGCTATAGTATAGAGGCTAGGGTGCTTGCCTTGCACGCAACTGACCTGATTTTATTCCCTGAAACCCACATTGTTCCCCAAGCCCTGCCAGGAATAATTTCTGAGTGCAGAGCCAGAGTAAACCCTGAGCAACATTAGATGTGGCCCCAAAACAAAACAATTAAAAAACTGAAATAAAGAAAAGGCCATGTTAGGAAACTCTTACTGTTCAACCTAATTAACCTGATAGATAGTCTATATAAGTCTACTACTTTTAGACTCCTCAAGGAATTATAAAATTTCTTCCTTCAACAAGACATAGTATATCATTAGCTTTATATGAATGATAGTCATGAATAGAGGCCAGATAAAGCATAAAATAGCCCATATTCTGTAGCAGCAAGCCATATCACTCAGGCAGATGACTGTAGATTCAAATAAAGAAAATTAGTTTCATGTTCCCACTAGATATTCAAGTCAACAGTATTATAAACCTGAATGATTACATATGTGCAACTTTCCTTTTAGTTATCAATGAATAGTTAACAAGTTCTATAAAACTGATCATCAGAGGGTATATTTCTGTGAATGGTCAAAATGAATAAACAAGAAGCCATCTGTGGCCTCTTTGTTATTTTCAACCCACTATGATTCTAGCTTCTATACTCTAAAATCACTACCTCCTTATTAAAACAAAGCAAAGTCAAATACACTCCTAGGAACACTTTTTAGTTTATCTTTAAAAATAATATTACATAAAAATAGGGCAGGAGAGATACTACAGCAGGTAGGGTGATTATCTTGCAAGAGGTCAACCTGCGTTTGAGATCCTGCATGCCATACAGTCCCTCAAATTTGTTAGGAGAGATTCCTGAATATGAAGCCAGGAGTAATCTTTGAGAACTACTGGGTATGGCCTCAAAACAAACAAACAAATAAACAATAGAACATTAATTAGCTTTAAAGAAAATATTGTGCAGACAGAAGTACTGGATAAAGAATATTGTCTCATATGTGAGACTTAAAGATACTCAGCAACGTAGCAAAAAGGGCCAAGGACAATTCAATAGCATTGTGGAGCCACAAAACTGTGCTAGCTTTGGGGTGTGGAGTGTTGAAATGGAGGGGCTATTAAGGTCCTTGAAAACTTGGAGGCTCCTGAGCACCATTCGGATGTCTCGGCGTCCAAGCAGGATGGAGGCCCTTCGGACCTCACACTGCACCACCAGATTGGTTGGTTGAGAATAATCTTCTGGGTCTTCTGCACACTGCTTGAGAGTTCCCATACCCTTAAAATAATCCAGTTTCTATAGTTTTATATGGTTAGAATATATTTAGGAATATATCTTAATATTTTATATTTAATTATATTTAATATTATGAATGATATTTTTAAAATATTTATATATTTAACAAAAATAACTTATTTGAAATATAATTAAATAATAAACTAAATACCAATTATTTTTCATAATTTTACTTAGTGAATATAATTAGTTCAAAAGTACATTTTTGTGGTTAAAAATTTTAACTAGAAAAATATGGGAAAATGATTAGTGAATTATTTAAATATCAATATTTCAAAAAATAAAAAACAATATAGGATAGCCCAATTCTTCAATGATGCTAAATTATATGTGTCACACCAGAATTAATGATGACATTTTAACTAAGGCAAACATTGAATTTTTGAGGATCAATTATTTTAATTATCTAAATTAGCTGTCATTCTGTTTCTATTTCTCTTCTGCAAATCAATATCATAGTGAAAGAATAGGCAGAGAAAATGTGATTGGAGTTTATGTTCCTCTAATGTTATTTATTTTTATCATTACAAACACTCTCACCTCAACTCAATATTTCTTATTCTTACATTTTTTTCTCACCTTAATTCAATTTAGCCCAGTATAACAAAGTTCTATAATGAGAACATTACAATTTTTCTATGTAACCCCTGTATATATTTTAACTTCAAACTGAAATTTTCTGATGTAAATTTTAGAAAAGACATCATGTAATTTTCTTTTATTAAAAACTTGTTGAAAGGAAGAAGGAAAGTTAATTAGAAATAAGTGAGATTCTAACACTCACTCACCATCAATAGGAACTTAAATTCTAGGAGCAATTGTTCTAGCCTCAGAGGAGTCATTTTAGCTCATAAATTGTTTTCAATATTTGACTACAAAGTATTTAACGTAGCATAATAATAGTAATCACAGAGTACTCTAGATACCTGAGAACAACTAAAAAGGTGTTATCATTATTTTTTATCGGTAAGGGAACTAGAAGTTCAGAAAATCTAAACTTGTTAGAGGTTAAATGGTGATCTGGGATTAAAGGTCAAGGCCACTGATTAGAGCCTCCACCTCTCCACAAGTCTAGATCAGTTCCACAACCTATGTAGTCACAGATACAGAGCCAGAGCTGAGGAAAGCTCTGACTATGAAGCAGACAACTCAAAAATAGGAAAAGGAAAAATGACTCATTGTTTTCTTTTGGCGTTGACAATTCTAGTCTTTGAGGATGTGAACTCTGAATTCGGTGTGCATTCTCTCTACCTAACTGTAATACTTGATATCACTGAGTATTTCTAATGACCAACAGGTTATGTAGGTTTAAGATTTGTGAAAAATGAGCATGTTTATATATAAAGAATATTATAGTCTAAAATTTCTATTTCTGGATTCAAATCTACTTTTTTTTTTTTTTTTTTTTGTGGGGTTTTTTTATTATTATTCGTTTGTTGGTTTGGTTTGGTTTGGGGGGCACACGCAGTGACTCTCATGGATTAGTCTTAGCTCTGAGCTCAGAAATCGCTCCTGGCTTGGAGGACCATATGGGACGTCGGGGGATTGAACCGTGGTCTATCCTAGGTCAGCTGCGTGCAAGGCAAATGCCCTACCGCTGCACACCACTCAGGCCTCAAAAAGTGACGTTTGTTATAACTAAAGGAACTAAACCTAAATCATCATAACCAGCCTATTATTTGGATTTACTTTAAGGCTTCATTCTTTTTTTTTTTTTTGTTTTGGTTTTTGGGCCACACCCGGTAACGCTCAGAGGTTACTCCTGGCTATGTGCTCAGAAGTTGCTCCTGGCTTGGGGGACCATATAGGACACCGGGGGATCTAACCGCGGTCCGTCCAAGGCTAGCGCAGGCAAGGCAGGCACCTTACCTTTAGCGCCACCGCCTGGCCCAAGGCTTCATTCTTGAAATCATCCAAAATGCTTCAAAAATAAATAGTGAAACGTTTTGTGGGTTTGCACTAATGTATAATGATATGTGTCAGTCCTAATATCAAACAGAGATTATTCAGTGTCCTGAAAATGATGTGTTCTTTTTGTCACTCCTCTGTCCCTCGACTCTTGGCAACTGCTGATCTTTTCAATGTCTTTATATCTCGATCTTTTCCAGACTATCATATAATTGGAAGCATATCACTTGTAGCCTTTTCAGAATGTCTTTTTAAGGAAAACTTAGCAATAAGCATTGAAGATCCTTCCACCTGGTTTCAAGATCTAGTAGCTTTGAATACTATGACCCTGTTAAGTTGTACCACAGTTTGGCTGTGTTTGCATTTGTGTGTGTGTGTGTGTGTGTGTGTTTAACAAAACTATTTTATTTATCAATGTACTTACTGATACCATATATGTCTACTTTGTTATTTTTTCTTTTTTTTTTTTTTTTTTTTTTTATTTAAACACCTTGATTACATACATGATTGTGTTTGGGTTTCAGTCATAAAAGGAACACCACCCATCACCAGTGCAACATTCCCATCACCCAAGTCCCAAATCACCCTCCTCCCCACCCAACCCCCGCCTGTACCCTAAACAGGCTCTACATTTCCCTCATACATTCTCAATATTAGGACAGTTCAAAATGTAGTTATTTCTCTAACTAAACTCATCACTCTTTGTGGTGAGCTTCCTGAGGTGAGCTGGAACTTCCAGCTCTTTTCTCTTTTGTGTCTGAAAATTATTATTACAAGGGTGTCTTTCATTTTTCTTAAAACCCATAGATGAGTGAGACCATTCTGCGTTTTTCTCTCTCTCTCTGACTTATTTCACTCAGCATAATAGATTCCATGTACATCCATGTATAGGAAAATTTCATGACTTCATCTCTCCTGACAGCTGCATAATATTCCATTGTGTATATGTACCACAGTTTCTTTAGCCATTCATCTGTTGAAGGGCATCTTGGTTGTTTCCAGAGTCTTGCTATGGTAAATAGAGCTGCAATGAATATAGGTGTAAGGAAGGGGTTTTTGTATTGTATTTTTGTGTTCCTAGGGTATATTCCTAGGAGTGGTATAGCTGGATCGTATGGGAGCTCGATTTCCAGTTTTTGGAGGAATCTCCATATCGCTTTCCATAAAGGTTGAACTAGACAGCATTCCCACCAGCAGTGGATAAGAGTTCCTTTCTCTCCACATCCCCGCCAACACTGTTTATTCTCATTCTTTGTGATGTGTGCCATTCTCTGGGGTGTGAGGTGGTATCTCATCGTTGTTTTGATTTGCATCTCCCTGATGATTAGTGATGTGGAACATTTTTTCATGTGTCTTTTGGCCATGCGTATTTCTTCTTTGTCAAAGTGTCTGTTCATTTCTTCTCCCCATTTTTTGATGGGGTTAGATGTTTTTTTCTTGTAAAGTTCTGTCAGTGCCTTGTATATTTTGGAGATTAGCCCCTTATCTGATGGGTATTGGGTGAATAGTTTCTCCCACTCAGTGGGTGGCTCTTGTATCCTGGGCACTATTTCCTTTGAGGTGCAGAAGCTTCTCAGCTTAATATATTCCCATCTGTTAATCTCTGCTTTCACTTGCTTGGAGAGTGCAGTTTCCTCCTTGAAGATGCCTGTAATGTCCTGTAGTGTTTTGCCTATGTGCTGTTCTATATATCTTATGGTTTTGGGGCTGATATCGAGGTCTTTAATCCATTTGGATTTTACCTTTGTACATGATGTTAGCTGGGGGTCTCCATTTCTTCCAGGTTCTCATTTTTAGTGGCGTAGAGTTTTTCAAAGTAGTTTCTGATTACCCTTTGAATCTCTGTCATATCAGTAGTGATCTCTCCTTTTTCATTCCTGATACGAGTTATCAAGTTTCTCTCTCTCTCTTTCTTTGTTAGGTTTGCCAGTGGTCTATCAATCTTGTTTATTTTTTCAAAGAACCAACTTCTGCTTTCGTTGATCTTTCGGATTGTTTTTTGAGTTTCCACTTCGTTGATTTCTGCTCTCAGCTTTGTTATTTCCTTCTGTCTTCCTGTTCTTGGGTCCTTTTGTTGAGCATTTTCTAGTTCTATTAGCTGTGTCATTAAGCTACTCAGGTAAGCTCCTTCTTCCTTCCTGATGTGTGCTTGCAAAGCTATAAATTTTCCTCTCAGTACTGCTTTTGCTGTGTCCCATAAGTTCTGAGAGTTTGTGTCTTTATTGTCATTTGTTTCCAGGAACCTTTTTATTTCCTCCTTGATTTCATCTCGGACCCACTGGTTATTGAGCATGAGGCTGTTTAACTTCCAGGTGTTAAAGTGTTTCTTCTGAGTCCCTTTGGAGTTCACAAATAATTTCAGAGCCTTGTGGTCAGCGAAGGTAGTCTGCAAAATTTCTATCCTCTTGATCTTATGGAGGTATGTTTTATGTGCCAGCATGTAGTCTATCCTGGAGAATGTCCCATGTACATTGGAGAAGAATGTGTATCCAGGTTTCTGGGGATGGAGTGTCCTATATATATCCACTAGGCCTCTTTCTTCCATTTCTCTCCTCAGGTCTAGTATATTCTTGTTGGGTTTCAGTCTGGTTGACCTGTCCAGTGTTGACAAAGCCGTGTTTAGGTCCCCCACAATTATTGTGTTGTTGTTGATATTATTTTTCAGATTTGTCAGCAGTTGTATTAAATATTTTGCTGGCCCCTCATTCGGTGCATATATGTTTAGGAGAGTGAATTCTTCCTGCTCTACGTACCCCTTGATTAATATAAAATGTCCGTCTTTGTCCCTTACAACCTTCCTGAGTATAAAGTTTGCATTATCTGATATTAGTATGGCCACTCCAGCTTTTTTATGGGTGTTGTTTGCTTGGATAACTTTTCTCCAGCCTTTTATTTTGAGTCTATGTTTGTTCTGACTATTCAGGTGCGTTTCTTGTAGGCAGCAGAAGGTTGGATTGAGTTTTTTGATCCATTTAGCCACTCTGTGTCTCTTAACTGGTGCATTTAGTCCATTGACGTTGAGAGAAAGAATTGTCCTGGGATTTAATGCCATCTTTATTTCAAAATTTGGTGTGTCTTTTGGGTAGTCTTGTCTTAGATTAGGTCTTTCAGTTTTTCTCTTAAGACTGGTTTTGTGTCTGTGAAGTTTCTGAGCTGTTTTTTGTCTGTGAAACCATGTATTCTTCCATCAAACCGGAAAGTGAGTTTTGCTGGGTATAGTATTCTAGGTGAAGCATTCATTTCATTCAGTCTTGTCACAATATCCCACCACTGCTTTCTGGCATTGAGCGTTTCTGGTGACAGGTCTGCTGTAAATCTCAGGGAAGCTTGCTTGAACATGATTTCCCCTTTTGATCTTGCTGTTTTCAGAATTCTGTCTCTATCTGTGGGATTTGTCATTGTGACTAGGATGTGTCTTGGGGTGGTTTTTCTGGGGTCTCTTTTGGTTGGTACTCTTCGGGCATGCAGGATTTGATCACATATATTCTTTAGCTCTGGAAGTTTCTCTTTAATGATGTTCTTGACCATTGATTCTTCCTGGAAATTTTCTTCCTGGGTCTCTGGGACTCCAATGATTCTTAAGTTGTTTCTGTTGATCTTATCATAGACTTCTATTTTCGTCTGTTCCCATTCTTTGACTAATTTTTCCATTGTCTGCTCATTTGCTTTAAGTTTTTTGTCCAATCTCTCCTGCTGTATGGAATTGTTATGTATCTCATCTTCCACAGCACCAAGTCTATTCTCAGCTTCTGATACCCTGTCCCAGAGCTTATCCATTTTGTCATTCACTTCGTTTACTGAGTTTTTCAGGCCTGTTAGTTGACATGTTATTTCAGTTTGGAGTTTTGTCATTTCTGCCTTCATATTTTCTTGGTTCTTATTAGTGTTCTGTTCAACTCGATCCATGGTTTCTTGGAGTCTGTTGAGCACCTTCCATATTGCTAGTCTAAAGTCCTTATCTGAGAGGTTGATTAGTTGTTCAGTCATTATCTGGTCCTCAGAATTGTCATCTTCATTCTCTATGTCTGATGCTGGCCTGCGCTGTTTCCCCATTGTCACATTTGTATTGTGGGTTTTTCTACGTGTTGTAGTGGTATTCATTGTCTATATGATGTAGGCAGCACACTCCTCTGGCTCCTCCCTTTCTGGATGGGCTGACTTGCCTCTAAGGGAGGGGAGTCCTCCGTGGATGAAGCCTCACACTGGGTCAAATCTTAGGCCCGAGCATGTAACAGAGAAGACAGTCCAGAGAGAAATGTTTGCTTCTGTGATATAGCGCCGTTCTTAGTGTGATTTTTCCTTCTTGTTGCTATGGAGTTCTTTCCTTAGAAAGAGTGCACGGCCGCGTAGCGAAGCGGAGCGGCCGTGCTCCTCTGAGCCTCTTTTTGCCCCACTCGCAAGAGTTTCACGCAAGAGGACAGTAGACAGACATAGACAGGTCACACTCACAGTCTTTCACAGCTGAGCCCCACTGGGCCGGTGTACTTTCGCGGATTTTCCCCGCCTGGTGTCACACACAGGGAGCCAGCTTTTGCAAAGGATAGCCGGTTTTTCGATTCAAATCTACTTGAACATAGGACAATGTGCAAACATTCCTGACAAGAATCTACCACTCATGGAAGAATTCAAGTTATTAAACTGCTACTAAGTAGTAGAATCTCCTCTTCATCAATATAAGTGATAAATGAAAATAAAATAGTGGATAGGGATGGATCCTGAGTTATAGTATAACAGGTAGAGTAACTGACTTGCATACAGAAGACCTAGTCTATCTCTGGACACACCATCTGATCCCCAAATCTGCCAAGAATTATCCCTGAGCACAGACCCAGGAGTAAGCCCTGAGTACCACAAGGTGTGGCCCAAAATAAAAAAAAGAGGGGGATTTTCAGAGTTTTCAGACTAAAGAGGAAGAAAAAAACCTATTTATGACACTAATAATAGGGAAAATGCAAATCAAAAAATGAGATATCTCATATCATAGAGACTGGCACACATCACAAAGATTAAGAACAATCAATGTTGGCATGGGAAGAAAGGGACTCTCACTGACGGTGGGAATGTAGACTGGTCCAGTCTTTTTGGAAAACAATATATATAAAATATGCATAAAATATATAATATATACAATATGTATAATATATACAATATATAAAACAATATATATATTCCTAAACAAAATAGAAATGAGCTTCCATATGTGGTATTCCAGGAATACCACTCTTAAGGTTATACACTAGGAGCCCAAAAACACCATGCAGAAAAGCCCTCTGCATTCCTATGTTCATTGCACCACTGTTTATAGCATCAAGAGTCTGAAAACAAACCCAACTCCCCAAGAATAGATGAGTGGATAAAGAAACTATGATATATCTACACAATGGAATACCACACAGCATTTATAAAAAATGAAGTCATGAAATTTGCTTATACATTGATGGATATGGAGATATGAGTAAAATGAGTTAGAGGGAGAAGAATAGACATAGAATTAACTCACTCATTTGTGGACTTATAAGGGAAAAAAAAAGATAGTATGATCACTATCTCTGGTATATCCAGAGACAATAGAGATGAGGGCAAGCCATGCTAGGAACCTTTCCACAGTAGTGGAGTAGTGAAGTTAGAGTAGAGAAGAAACATGAACTGTTATGAAAAAGGATAAAATGATATGCATGGTACCCCTTAATTAATAGTGCAAACCATAGTGTCAAAACGCTTTATTTAATAAAGGAGCACGAGAGAGTGTGTGTGAGAGAAAGTATACTATCTGCCCCAAATACAGGCAGGGTTTAGGATGGGAGATAGAGAGAGAGAGAGAGAGAGAGAGAGAGAGAGAGAGAGAGAGAGAGAGAGAGAGAGAGAGAAGTAAAATATATGTCCCAGAGTTATGCAGAGGGAAGAATGGGAGAGAAGCTGAGTACATTGGTGGCAGAAAACATGTACTGGTGAAGAGAGATGGACACCGTATGATGGAACCTCAATCATAAACAATTTTATAAATATGGTGATTAAATAAATTAATTTTACAAAACAATTTATGCTGATCAAGGTTAAGAATGATGAGACCTGAAAAGATTCAGTAGAATTCTAGAGGCACTTTGTTGTTTTACTGCTGCAGTAATGAGATGAGGTTTGTGGGAAAGAGCAGTTGAAGAGAGAAGGTTTTGGGCCTGATACTACAAAAAGCATCAAACATTTAATTCAATCCACCACTGAAACTGCCTTTATCTCACTGAATAGACAAAGGGGTAAAATATATATTTTTAAACCAGAAAGAAAAAAAGCTGTCAGAACATTTCCTAACTCCAACACCACTGGTAGTTACTAAATTAACAGAACATTTCATACGTGAGTAAATTATCAAATCTTTATATACAGTTATGATACATTTTAAAATATCAGTTCTAATTATATTTTCTTTTGACAAAGTAATTATACTTCAAGAAACTGTGATCAGAATTTTTTATTGCCAAATAAGAAACAGAAAAAGAAGGTGTATTTAGATTATCTTACTAAAAGCTGGCTAAACTTTATGTAACCTTCATTTTTAGCTTTATAAAAGAAAAGCTTAAAAATAGACTAACAAACACAGGTTTTAATCTTTCAAATTACTCATTGATTTATAATTTAATGTTCTTTAGTACAATTGTGGTCAGCTACTGTAGCCTGCTTTTCCCTCCATGGGCTTGTTTTGTTCATATTTAAAATCACAAGGTTGTACTAGGAGCATTTCTTGTTATTACTCCAAAGCAAATGAATTGAACTTGAAGCCTTTCTTTTCCCAAGAGTAAGTTATACAATGCCCTTGAATGTTATATTTGAGACTTAAAATTTCAAACAATAACTCTTCCCAAGAGTCTATAACTATTTTTTTTCTTCAGAGGTCTGCAAACCCTTCCATTTCTTCTTCCCCCAGCTTATGTCTTAATGAATAAATGTTTCTCTAGTCACTTGAATGAAATTATTTTGCCACTGTTTGCCTGAAATTGCTCTCTGAGGATTCTATATGGCTTGTCTGCAAAATCTTTTGCAGAAACATTTAGGGACAGTCTATAGCTCCAAGTCCTAATATTCCTCAGCTTTATTCTTTTTTGGTATTTTTTATTCTCCCATGAGAGAAAATGGGTCCATAAAATGTAAATGCACTAGAAACTGAAGAGTGCTACAAATATACTGGTGAATTTGTTGCACAAGTTTTTGTCTATAATTAGTGTCATTTTGAATCAATCCTCTAATACTTTAGCAGTAAATGTTAAGAAGAAAACATACCCTCTGAATTAAGGAGGGGATTATGAAGAAGAGTACGAGAAGCAAGGTTATATTGATGAGGTAGGGTAGAAAGATAAATAAAAAGATAAATGACACAATCTCTGCCTCCAGAAGAGTAGAAATCTGGCAGGATATATGGATATGCTTTAAAGCACGAGACACTTTGAAAAAGACAGAATAGAGCTATGAACTTAAGCAATGCTGGCTTTGTACATGGGTCTGGACCTTTTAACAAGCTTATCAGAGTTTTCAGAGTTTATTATGTTCTCTGCTAAGGAGAGAAAGAATTGAGGCTAACAAACCTGAAAAAAATATATAGAGAAATGGGAAGCACAGATTTCAATTCCAAAAATATTGATGCCTAGCTGAGGGCAAATCTTTAGTCAGTAGAGCAATGATTTACAAGCAATATAGATATCCTGGATTCAACAATTTCCATTCCTCCTCCACTGAAGATCATAAATGAAAATTATGTATTTTAATTATGAAAATTATGTGTGTGGGCTAGATTTGGAATGATATTGAAAACAATAAATTATTCTTATTTGATTGCTCCTAATCATCTTAGTGAGTCCATTTTAATTTTTAAAACCCCAAAGGATTAACTTTTTCATCTTTCTATAAATATCTAGAAGTGCTCTGCAAATAGAAAACAACAAAATATCCATTTTGGGGGAACTATTAAGTAGTTCGGTCTGTATAATCCTGACAAATCACATATTGGTGTTTAAAAAATCATTAAAAGTTCCTCTTCCACTTGTTTTGAACACTTCTCCCCAGTAAATGCTGACAACAACAATGCTTGGAATTTCTAGCCTATTAGACTGTTGTATTTGTTCTTGAAGTATTATATGTATATACAGTGTATATTCTAAGTACCTCAGAAAAGTGCTATCATTCTGTATTTATCCTTCATGTTCTGGCTTACTTTATTTAACATAATATTTTGTAGAGCCATCCATGTTGCTGCAAAATCCATGATTGTATCATTTCTAACTGCTCCATAGTATTCCTTCATTGTGTATAAATATCACATCTTCAAGATCCACTCATCTGTTGTTGGGCATCGAGGCTGGTTCCAAATCTTGGCTATTGTACTGAGTGCTGCAATAAATAGTGAAGTGCACACATACTTTGGGATGAATGTCCTTCTGATTTGGGGATAGATACCCAGGAGAGCAACTGCTCTGGTCATATGGCAGCTCGATTCTGAGTTTGCTGAGCACTCTCCACAATGTTTTCTTAGGGGTTGAACCAGGCAGCACTCCCACCAGCAGTGAATGAGAGTTCCTTTCTTACCACATCCCCTCCAACAGATATTGATCCTGTTATATTTGATGTGAGCCATCCTCACTGGTATAAGGTGGTACCTCATCGTTGTATTGATTTGAATTTTCCTAATGATGAGCGAAGGTGAGCATGTTTTCATGTGTCTGTTGGACATCTTTCGTTCTTCAGAGAAGTGTCTTGATTTTTCTCCCCATTTTATGTGGCTTTATTAGTTTTTTGGAGCTCATATTTCTGAGTGATTTGTATATCCTAGATATCAGCCCTTTATCTGACATGTAGAGTGCAAAGAAATTTTCCCATTCCATTAACTGTCTTCTAGTATTACTGAGGGTTTCTTTCACCAGGCTAAAACTTTTTAATTTGATGTAGTCCCATGTATTTAGGTTTGATGCTACAGTTCTTGCCATTGGCATTCTATTCTCAAAGGCTTTTTGATATATAGGTCTTCAAGTGTTCTTCCTATGTTATCCTCAATAAAATTTATAGATTCATGTCTGATTTCAAGGTCTTTAATCCATTTTGAGTTGACTTTTGTGTAAGGTGTGAGGTATGGATCTATTTTTAATTTCTTACAGGTGGTTATCCAGTTGTTCCAACACCATTTGTTGAGACTGTCTTTGCTTTGATAAGTGCAAAAGCCAAGATCACTAACTACAGACTAACTATGACAACCATGACTGGACAGAACTTATCCTGGGACCAATAAAAAAGACCCTAGTCTAGGCTTTGGCCTAGGATCTGAACAACCAAGATCTCTAATTCCAGAGATCTGGCTGAGACAAACTGCAACTGAGCAGAACTTCTGGAAACATAATGAAAGACTTTATCCTAGGCTTTGGCCTAGGATCAGTGCAAAAACCAAGACCACCGACTACAGAAGACTGATTAAAACTACAGTGATGGAACAGAACTTCTAGAAACGTAAATAAAGATATCATTCTAGTCTCCATCCTATGACCTGTGCAAATACCAAGATCTTTAGTTACAGAGGACTGATGTTATCATCCACGACTGAGCAGAAAGTCTCTAGACAACACAAAACAATCTAGGGGAGAGTAAAAGAGCATGTATGGAGCCTATAGTTATTCCCATGACAGTATGCTTCAAGGGTGGAGAAACCCTGTATCTCATAGGACAAGAGAATTCCTTTCTAATCTCCCAAATATTTACTATGCCTATGCAAAAAAAAGAAGCATAAATTAATATTTTGTCATTGTTGTTGTTGCTTTTTTTTTTGGTGCTTTTGTTTGATTTTTTTATCATTTTTATGTTTTTCTTTTTTTTCCCCTTTCTTCTTTTAAATTGACACTTACAGCCTCTAGAAGGACTCCTCTCATTTTTTTCTGCTTGTTTGATTTTTGACCCCCCCCCTCTTCTTTTTGCTTTCTTTTTTTCTTTCCTCCAAACAGAACTACATAACTTGAACCATCTTGTTCTGCCTCACAAATTGAGGGGCAAATAATAAAGGGTGCCAAGACCAAACAGTTGTATGACCATTGAGTAGAAATAAAATATGATCAGATTTAAATACCAAATCCAAAGCCAATGACAACAAAATCGAAACCCAATCTACAAAAGTTAGACACAGAGGGAACCACTTTTACTACTAGCCCAGAGGGTCAAAGGAGAGGCGGGGGGGGGGGGTTGGGATGCATGCTGGGAACAGGGGTGGAGGGAAGACAACACTGGTGGTGGAAATGCCCCTGATTTAATGTCACTATGTACCTAAAATATTACTGTGAAATATTTGTAATCCACTTTGATCAAAATAAAAATTATTTAGTTAAAAAATCATTAAAAGTTGAAAGGAGTATGTTCCAGCTTTTGTTCTCTTCTGATATTGGTATACAATTTGTATTCATAACAATGGTAAAGGAAGTTCTATATTTTTTTAAGTCTAAAGAGGAGAATATTGTTCTATTTTAGTTGTATTCACTCTTCAATCTACAATACAGCTTAAAACAACTCCTTGAATTTTTATAATATTTTATTGTGTTCAATGAATTGGTTTTTACCCAGTAGCTAAATAACTAGACTATACAATTTCTTGCCTGTATTATTGATATTATGATGACAATAATAATAATAATTTCATTTCCTTTTGCTAAGAATAAATATTAAGTATGTTGAGAAATTTCAGTGGTTAACAAATTTAATATTTTCCTATGCACTTTAAAAACATCTGTGGGGCCGGCGAGGTGGCGCTAGAGGTAAGGTGTCTGCCTTGCAAGCGCTAGCCAAGGAAGGACTATGGTTTGATCCCCCAAAGTCCCATATGGTCCCCGCAAGCAAGGGGCAATTTCTGAGCGTTTAGCCAGGAATAATCCCTGAGCATCAAACGGGTGTTGCCCGAAAAAACAAAAAACTAAAAAGTTATAAAAAACATCTGTAAGACCAATTTTTCTTTTGGTTCACACCCAGTGATGCTCAGGGGTTACTCCTGGCTATGAGCTCAGAAATTACTCCTGGCTTGGGGAACCCTATAACAGGGCGCCAGGGGATCGAACTGCCTTGGATCTGTCCTAGGCTAGCATGGGCAAGGCAGACGCCTTACCACGTGCACCACCGCTCCAGCCCCGGTAAGACCAATTTTGACTCAGTGCATGCTACCACATTCAATTCTCTGAGCTCTGAACTCTTGATCCCTGAGCACAGAGCCAGCCAGGAATAAGCTTTGAGTATCATCAGGTGTAGCCCCTAAAAAAATAAATACTAAAATATTAAAAATAAGTAACAAAATAGCCCAAGTCTTAAAAACACAACAAAGTTTGATTTTACTTTACCCACACCAAAAAAAAAAAAATGGTGCTGGCAATGCTGAGTTCAATTATGCAATCAAAAAGTCAGTAAATCAGATGTTTGTTTGTTTGATTGGTTTTTGGGGTCACACCGGGCAGCGCTCAGGAATTTCTCCTGCCTCTATGCTCAGAAATTGCCCCTGGGGGACCATATGGGATGATGGGATTTGAACCATCATCCTTCTGCATGCAAGGCAAATGCCTTACCTCCATGCTATCTCTCCAGCCTCAGTAAATCAGCTTTGAAAGACACATAAACCCTCCTAAAGTCATAATGCCACCATGCATGGAATCATTTGAAGTAGCTAGGCAAATATACAACAATGCAAAAGTCACCATGTCTTTAATTTATTTATTGAAAGAAAGTGTGTCACATAGTTGGCATAACTGATCATAATACATTTGTTTTAATATGACAGAAAGAAAATCTAAGGAATAAAAAATAGAAAAAATAATACAGACAAAAAAGATGAGAAAGTTCATTAGCAAGTATATTTATGAAAATTATTGTGGCCAGAGCGGCGGCGCAAGTGGTAAAGCATCTGCCTTGCCCATGTTAGCCTAGGAAGGACTGTAGTTCGATTCCCCAGCGTCCCATATGGTCCCCCAAGCCAGGAGCAATTTCTGAGAGCATAGCTAGGAGTAACCCCTGAGTGTCACCAGGTGTGGCCCTAAACCAAAAAGAAAAAAAAAAAAAGAAAATTATTGTATCACCAATAAAGTCATTAATGCAATAGCAGAAGATTTAGTAAACCCCCCCCCCCCCGTTTTTTTAAAGATAGATACACTGACAAAAGATGCGTGTGCATGGTAGTTGTTTGTTTGCATAAGAAGAGCAAAATATGGGTGAAATAAAAAAAATCTTTTGGCCTAAAAACAGGAGGATCTTACCCATGAAGCACTCTGGCATAATCCTAACTCCAGGATCCAAGCATGCTAGGTTGTCCAACCCCTTAGACATTCTCTGTGGTCCCCAGTAACGGAGCACGGTTGTTGCTGTCATGTTACTGTAGTTATAGATCCTGGTTTCTCAACAGGTCCTATGTCAGAGCCTGGGTGACCAGGCCTTTTGACAGGCCTCTCTTTAATAACCCAATTTCTAATATATATTTAACCCCAGCCACAGTACCCATGCACAGCATGCTTGCTTAAAACTCTTGATTCCCTGAAATTTTTCACCAAAAACTTTCTCAGGCAAGATAATCTATACTAATGGTGACCTTCGTCTTACTTTTTATTTCTATTATATATAGGAACTCTTTTCTTTTGGATGCTTACATTGGAATCTTTCTCAAATTATTTAGTGGGTTTCTGTCTTATGCTTCTCAACTAGACTACAGAGAGATATTGTGACATTTTTGGTATTCATCACAGATTTTATACATTTACACACAGCAGCCACTCACTCAATAAGTGGCTCTGAATGATAATGAACAACTAAATAAGACAAAGGGTACTATTCATTACTCTGAGGTCCCAATAGTCTAGTAATTTGCAAGAAAAATATTCCAATCTGTGCCAATATACAACTGAAAATGTCTGATTTATTCTTTTGTTTGACATTTTTAGTATTTTTTACTATAAACCTGGGTGACAATATTATAATTCTATTATCTTGTTTTACTATTCTCAGTAGTCTTATGAAGTTTTTCATTACAGAAAAATTATATAGTGACCTTTATGTTAGGCTAAAGAATGATCAAATATTTGCGATCTTATGTGGCTTAATCTAAGAGTTTATTTTTTTAAGATTCTATAATTCAAATCTCACTGCCTCAACTGTAGGTGTGTTGGGTCTTGGAAAGAAAAAATTAAGGAAATTTGAAAGCTGAAGAAAGTCCAGGGATAAAGTGATTTATCAAGATTATTTGTTTCTCCCCAAAAATCAAAGAAACCAATAGATGAATATGTATTAACCAAAGTGTTGACAATTGTATATTGTTTGTTCTTATGTTTTTGTTTTTCTTTCTCCCAAATTTTTTCGACAACTTGTCTTTCCCTTGGAATATAAGTCAAAAGTAATTGGAGGAGGATAGGGACCATAGTATAATGGGTAATGCACCTGCCTTTTACCTTCTATATACCTATACCCAGAACCCCTAAGGTCCCCCAACTCTGCTAAAAGTGATACCTGAATGCAGAGCTAGAAGAAAGCCCTAGGGGGCTTGAAGTGATAGCATCGTGAAGAGGGCATTTGCCTTGAACACGTTTGACAGAGGTTTGATCCCCAGCGTCCAATATGGTCCCCTGAACCTACCAGGGGTAATTTCTGAGCACAGAGCTATGAGTAACCTCTCAGTGCTGCCAGGTGTGCCCCTCAAAAAATATTTTTTTATAAAGAAAATAAAGCCCTAAACAGGTGTTCCTGTATAGTCCCAAAACAAACCACAAAGATGAAGAAAATTATTGGAGAAAAAGTCATGAAAGAAGTAGGTAGCTAAGAGCCCATTATTTTGATGGAAGATGCCTACAAAATATGTGAAAGTTTTAGGGGGGAAAGGCACTGATTCTCATAAAAGCAACTATGGCATGCATGTCCCAGAACTGAGCAGTTTATGCTAAATAGACAAGTTTCTCAGCAGTTATGTGAGTCGCTATAGCTACTGCTTTTGTTGAAATTTCTAGTAGGTCAAAAAACTTGTCTAAGTAGCAAATAATCTAAGAGTTTTTCCTACAACATGATGTCTATAGTTTCCTCAAGAATGATATTCAATGATAATTTGATAAAGATAATTTTGCATTGATATTGTTTTAAGTAAATAAAAATTTGTTTAATTTAGCTTTTAATTCATTACTTATCTTATGCTTTATTCTTCCAGCTCTATTGCAAATTAATGTTACATATTTATAGATAATCAAAAATGTTATGTGATATCAAAAGGTTTTATAATCATTTAAGCCAAATGTATAATTACCATAATGATCTCTAAATCTACTCTATCCTATTCAAAGAAAAGTACTTATTAGAATAGTGAAATCACTTGCCCACTAACTCTGATTAGTCTATGTAAAATGCAAAATAGTATTTTAGATTTTAGGGACAAAGGAAAAATAGATACGATTTAATAAAAAGAAAAATAATCCAGCAATTATACTAAAATAAAACAGGGGAAAAATAAATATGAGTATTTCCATTTGCAATTAAAAATGCAAATAAAATTAATTTTAAGTATCATTGCATAGTTATTAAGGTAGTGGAAAGGAAATAGGGGCTGAAGAGATAGCATATGGTAGGGTGTTTGCCTTGCACGCGACAGACCCAAACGGACCTGTGTTCAATCCCCAGCATCCCATATAATCTCCAGCCTGCCAGGAGCTATTTCTGAGAGCAGAGCCAAATAACTCCTGAGCACCACTAGGTGTGGGCCAAAACCAAAAAATAAAAATAAAATGTATAAGCCAACATTAGAAAAATGGAGAGAGAAAAAAAAGGCTAGATATTGTGTAAATTGTTGACCCTCAAAAAAGCAATCTGGCCTATGTGACAATGACCTATAAAATTAAGGCAGAGACCATTTTTTGTTTGTTTGTTCTTTGTGCCACACCCGGTGACACTCAGGAGTCACTCTTGATTATGTTCTCAGAAAATGCTCCTGGCTTGGGGGACCATTTGGGATGCTGGGGATCGAACCATGGTCCATCCTAGGCTAGCAGGCTCAAGCCTTATGGCTTGTGCCATGACTCCGGCACAATTAATAATTAAATTATTAAATAAATTAATAATTTATAATTATTTAGTAACCACCTTCATATAGAGCCAGCATCTAACATGTGACATATGAAGAAATTAATAAATATTTGACAAAAGAATAAGTCAATTAAATGGTTTGTGACAAGTACTTATAATTATTTGTTAGAAAGTACAGAGAAATTAACCTAGAAAATAATTAGAGGTTTTATAACTTTTACACTAGAAAAAAATTTTGACATACTATATACATAATCTTGATGAAACACAACCTGTATCATGTTGTATAGACTACAATTAAGCAACAAAATTCATGCATAAGTTAATATTAGATGTTATTGTGAGATGAAAAAAAGAAAACAGCTCAAAGAACAGAATTTAGATAAATTCTATTGAAGTGTCTTGATAAAAAACATCAAGAAGTCATGGCTAGATAGTACAATGGGTAAGGTACCTACCTTGCATGTGGTTGAATAAAGTTTAATCTCTAGCAACACACATGGTCCTTCTCACACTGCCAGGAGTAAGTGCTGAGCACTGCCATGGATCAGGAGGATTAACATCATCACAATAGCAATATCCCCTTCAAAATATTGTACATACTTAATAGCCCCTACAAAAATAACTATGACATTTTTCAAAGAAGTTGATCAAATATTCCTGAAATTTATATGAAACAATAGCACTCCCTTCTCTCTTCTTCAATAGCCGATAAGATCCTTGGAAAAAAGAAGGTTGCAGACATCATTTAGATAATTCTTTACAACTTCAAACTATACTACAAATCAGTAGTAATTAAAATAGCATGATACTGAAAATACAAACATAAATACTTTTGTATCAATGGAATAGAATAAAATATTCAGAGACAGACCCTCAGATATATGGTCAGTTAATCTTAAGTAAAGGAACAAAAAAAATATGAAGAAGTGGATCAAGGAGAGCATCTTCAACAAGTAGTGATGAGAAAACTTGTTGACCACTGGCAAAAATATTAACTCAGACCTTTTCTAAATGCCATGAGAAATATTTAAATTAAAATAAATAAATAAGATACATAAAGGAAAATTTAGGCAGGACCTCCATGACACACTGGCCAAGAAAGTGGAAGCAAAAATAAACAACGTGACTACATTAAATTTAGAAGCTTCTTCACCTCAAAGGAAATGACCAGAATACAAAGACTGCCCATAGACTAGGAGAAATCATCTTTCCACCACTTATTCAGTAAAGAGTTAATATCTAAGATATATAAAGTACTGGTAGAACTTCATAAGAAAATATCCAATCCCAACAAAACATGGGAAGAAAGATGAATAAAATCATCTTTAAAAAATAAATACAAATGGTCAAGAGACATTAAAATATTCAATATTAAAATATTTAAATTAAAATATTCAATAACTAATTATCAGGAAATGCAAATCAAAACAACAATATAATATCACTTCACAATAGAGAGATAGGCACTCATCAAAAAGAACAACAACCAGTAATGGTGTGAAAGTAGGCAAAAGGGAATTCTCATTCACTGCTGATGGGAATGTAAATTGGTCTAGCCTTTTTGTTAGACAATATGTATATTTTTTAACAACAAAAAAAAAACTAAGAATTTAGCTTTCTTTTTTTTTGGGGGGGGGCTTGTCGTTATTGTTGGAATACTCACTGGATTTTTGACACTTCTTTTTGTACTGGTGGAATGTTTCACCTTTTTTCTCTCCTTCGTTTCTCAAACCGATGATGAGAGCCTCTAGAAGAATTCTGCTTATTATCGGCGTATTAGACTTTTGCCCCAGTTTATTACTTTTCTCTCCTTCAAACAAAACCACGTAACTTGAACTAGCTAGTCCTGCCCCCCCAGTTATAGGGGGAAATAAGGGAGGCACCAGAACCAAACAGGTGCAAGACTACTAAGCAATAGGCTAGATACAGAGGAGACCACATATTCTAGCAACTCTGGGGGTGAGGGAAGAGGATATGGGAGGTAGGACAAAAATGGAGGTGTAGGGAGGACAATTTGGTGATGGGAATCCCCCCTGATTTTATGTAAATATGTACCTAAAATATTATTGTCAACAATATGTAAGCCACTATGATCAAAATAAAAATTATATTAAAAAAAAAGAATTTAGCTTTCATTCAACTCAGCAATTCTTATTCCTGGGAATAAAACCATTGGGCCCAAAAATACAAGTCAGAAAAGACATCTGCACTCCTATGTTCATTTGAAGCGCAGTAGCCAAAATCTGTAAACAGCCCAAGTATTACCTAAAAGCAGATTACTGGAGAAAGAAGCTTTGGTACATATACACAGTGAAATACCACTCAGAAAATATGAAGTCATGCAATTTTCTGGTATATGGGTGGATCTGGAGAATACCATGCTGAGTGAAATGAATCAGAGGGAGAGGAACACAAAGAATGAGCTCACTCATGTGCAATATATAAAAAAATATAGTAGGGGAATAACTAAAGCCCACAAAACACTAGAAAAGAGCAGAACTGGCTTTTAGTAGGAACCTTGCCAATGTGTGTGCGGGGGAGAAAGGGGATAGGTCAAGCAATGGACCACTAGTGCATTTACACAATGAGATATGACTTCTCTATTAGAAAAAATAAAGTCATGAAATTTTCCAATACGTGGGTGGATATGGAGACTCTTAAATTAAGTGAAATGAGTCAGAGTGAGAGAGAGACATAGAATCATCTCACTCATTTGTGGGATTTTAAAAAATAAAAGACAGACAATAAAGATGAGGGCTGGAAGCCCACAAAAAGTGGTAAGCACAGTTAGAGAAATAACTGCACTAATAACCATAATGACAATGATAGTGAGAGAGAGAAAAATGCCTGTTCTGAAGATAGGCCAGTTATGGGGGAGAAGGGAATTGGGGGACATTGGTGGCGGGAAAGTTTCACTGATGAAGGGTGGTGTACAATCTATGACTGAAATCTAGCTATGAATATTTGTGTAACTACGGTGCTTAAATAAATTACTTTAAAATATATTTTTTTAAATTAACCACTAGAACAATGACAGAGGATAGTGGTCACTCTGGACTAGAAATGGACTGAACGGAGGTCACGTAATAAACATGATACCTTATCAGTAATAGCATTGTAAGCCACAATACCTAAAAGGAATGTGTATACCAGGGAGGCAGACTGGCAGGCACAAGGGAAAATGGGGATGTTTATGGAGAGAAGTGAACACTGGTGAAGGTATTAGTGTTTGAAAACTTTAAACCTGAAATTCATTACAAAAAACTTTGTAATTATGTAATTCTTGGTAATTGAATTTATTAAAATGGAGCTAAAGTTGAATGTTAACTGATTTTATATCATTCCCAACATTTAAGTAAATTTATATATAATCTTTGTTAATTTTGATTCTAACTAAAATTATTTCCAGTCTAACAATAATCAGACACAAATCATCAAAATATTTAGGCCTCTCTAGGTCATACTACATTTTAGTTGTTATTTGAACCTTTTTAAGAGAAAGAGATGGATATAGTTTTGCATATGAAATTTAGAAATTAGCAACATTATAATATTTCTTTACATGTTTAATCACAATATCATACTAAACAAAAATTTTTTAATAACTTCAAGTATCTGGACAACAATTTTTCTAGTTCATTCAAGAGATTTATCCCCACCAGATAAGTCTCTATGGGCAAATGGGTGTTACATTTTCTAATTTTCTGTAGGTACTCTTGAATGATAGGACTTAAATCACATAAAGATCTACAGCTGAAAAGGTGTTTAAGCAAAGAGGCGCTTAGCCATCCACCCTCTGCAGTACAGGAAAGCACTGAATAGGGAGATTAAAATAGAGATATTATTAGTGTCAAATAATATTATTAAAATACTTCATCTGCTAGAGGTTAGCACTTCTACCACTATGCTGAAGACTAAGATTCTTAATTTAGTTTTTCAACTAAATGACAAGGAAATAAGTTCATACAAAGACACGTTGAGTGTTGAGATAATATTATTTTCAAATGCAGTCAGGCTCTCCTTTAGAAATCATTTTTCAACTAAATTAGAAAATGAAAGACTAAAACAGGGTTTTCTTGTTTGCTTTATAACAAGATTAAAAATAAAAATAGTAGAGTAAAAAAGAGAGAACTAAGTAGTTACAGAAATTTTAACTACTTATTCATATTTGTAAAAAAAAAAAAAAGAAAAATAGTACTTCTGTGCAGATTACCAGATCCACTTAGCATTTTTGTTGAAAGAAATATACTTAGGTTACTGTCAACTTTGGCATTAGGCTACTGAAAACCTGACTCAACACACTGTGATCTTGCTAAAGATATTCTCTTTTAAGATTTACTCATCTCTAATCTAATTTTGTGGAATGGATAACACCCAGAAATACTCAGGGACTATTTCTGATTTTATGCTCAGGGTTGATCCCAGGTAGTGCTCAGAGGACCACATATTTGGGGCTGGGGATTCAAAACAGCCCTGCAGGGTTGGCTACATATATACAAATACTTTGACCCCTATACTATCACTCTGCCCCATTTTAAAAGACATTCTGATGGTAATACTATGTTATATGTTAGATATTAAGGTTAAAAATGTATTTTATTCCTGCTATATATTCAACTTTAAAATGGAATAAAATTTTACAAATCACATTTTTTAATTTCTTAAATCTAAAGCATTTATTGTAGTATTTTATTTAAAAAAACTGGATCACACATGCAGAAGAATAATTGTGACAGGAACCTACAATTCCTATTTGTCCAATTGTTGCTTCAATAAAACTAATTTTTGCTTTTCATTGCTGTCTACAATTTTTCATATGCTAGATTGTGTTGTATATTATAAAGTACAAAGCTTTAAGAAAAAGAAGTAATTGCATAAAATTTATTTTAAAGCTAGGAACTAGTTTTTTTAGCCTAAATATGCTGAAGGTTTGTGACAAAACATAAACATTTAACAAAAGCATCCAGCTTATTTTCAGAGGATATTTAAAGTTTTGTTCCATGCAAAAATTAAACACTAAATTAACTAAGTACCCACTCAAAGAAAGCCCAGATATTTCTGACAGTCATGATTACAATCACAGAAGTACTTTCAAATTATAATTAGCTAAAATACAGATATAAAAAGATAATGATGCACTTTTGTGTTAGTCATGAATGTGGCTGACCCAAAGATTCCCAAAAATATGTGAATTGTTGATTATGTACATGGTCTAGCTTTATACACTCGAAGAAAAATAGTATATTGTTTTAGCCTCTAACTTCCATTTGTTTTACTTATTTTTTTCTCCTTATTCCAAATAGTCAGAAATTACAGCTACATGGAGGCCCTTGTCATTAATGATAAATTCACTCCACCATTCCTAGATTCTCAAGTCCCTGTATTCTCTTCTATACATTTTGCCTAGGAACTTAGTCAATTAGCTTTACTCACTGAACACAGTGTACACGGGTTTCAAAATAAACCAAACAGTAAATAGATAGGAGCACTCAAAGATGCTAAAGATAGTGTACTTCATTTATAAAATTAACTGCATTTCCCTATTTTCTATTCAGTGCAGAATTTTAGAAGCAATATTACAGATATCCTCAGGTCTCATATATATTTTCCAAATTATGTAAATGACTTTCTCTTACTATATAATTATTAATCGAATGATTATACATCAAGTCCTGAAGAAATAAATTGCTTTCTCCAGATAACACATAGAATCAACTACTTGAGCAAACCCAGAAAGGAGAGCTGGCACCTGCCATCATTGCCAAGATCAGAGATCACCCAGAAAAACTAACAGAGAATCAATCTGTCACTTGACCTTTTGTCTCCTCCAGGTAAATGCTCCCTACACATCTCCAACTTTTAATTTTTTTTCTAAATTTTCCCCTTTCAAGTCACTGTCAAAGTTAATTGTGATATAAATTCACATATATTTCAATGTAATTTATTTTCTAAAAGATACCTTGAACATTCCATATGGGTTAGAAACTATTCCAAATCCTAAGAATAAAATGAGAAACTGAACAAATAAATCTCTACCTGCAAAAACAATTATATCACATTACAATTTTTTCATTTATTCAAACCTCTAGATTCACTGTGTTGTTTATTAGCATCAGTTTTCATTTATGAGGAAAGAAACCAAACTATGATTGAGCTTTATTTTAATAACCCATCCCTATAATTTATTTATTACTTGTTTATGGAACAGAAAGAATCATTTATCTTGAGCTACATTAGAAATGGACAATTTAGTGAATAATGTCTTCAAATTCCAAATCAACTGGAACTTTATCTTTAGACACAGTAGTTATAGTTTGTAAATTCTGAAATACTCTAAAGAAAAATAGAGTGAATAAGCAACCATCTGAACACATTGTCACCAACTTATTAAATGGATTTTTTAATGTATATTTTTCTTTTTTTTGTTTGTTTTTGTTTTTGGGTTTTGGGGCCACACCTGGCAGCACTCAGGGCTTATTCCTGGCTCTATGCTCAGAAAGAGCTCCTGGAAGGTTCGGTAGACTATATGTGATGCCAGGATTTGAACCAATGACCTTCTGCATGAAAGGCAAACACCTTGCCTCCATGCTATCTCTCCAGCCCCCTCAATGTATATTTTTCATGTATATTTAATTCATTTACATAGAAATGAGCCAACATGTCTGAGTGAAATTTGACACATATATTTTCTCTATAAGTTTTCTTACACTAAACCGCTTTTTATGACTATCCTTGAAAACTATATTAAATCACCTGAAAATTTCACAAATAAGAGGGACACTTAGAGACCGTGTCAGATTTTGTATGTTTAGTTGTCAGAGAAATAATAGAGGTTAAGTTGTTTGCTTACACACAATTTCTCTGGGTTCAATTTACAGCACCTTATAGGGCCCCTGAATACTGTTAGGAACATAGAACCAGGAATAAGCCTTGCTTCCTGCAAGGTATAGACAAAAGTATATATATATAAAATTGTTTGACCTATCTAGAAACATGCATAGAGTGACACAAATTTTGTATTCAAGTGTCTATGAATGAGCTTCCAAGTGCCATAAGAATTTATATTAGAACTACAAATAAATTTTAGTAAGAATTAGTCTTATTCTTTTCCTAATGTGGTTATCACACAATAGCAATCATAAATATCTGCCAAATGAAAAATGAGTTGGGAACATTATTTTTTTTGGCTATCAAAAATGATGTTCATTACAAGGCTTATAGACATGGGGCTCAAGAGTCAGGGATGCGTGTCTTACATGCATAGGGACCCACAATTGATCCCGGGCACAGCATGTATCTTCCAGCATATCAGGTGTGGTCTTCGTAGCCTATGCATCATAACCTTAGATGTTATTTCCACCAAACAGGATCAAGAATGTGGGGTAAGTCTCCAACTCTCTTTGGGAAAGTAGAATTCTTCAAGATTCTTCTATACTGGTACACACAAGATGGAATTTCTGTCTTCTTGTAAGAGCTTATCCAGAGCTTATCCACATCTTGGTTTTCTGTATATTCCTCTCAAAAACTTTACTTATTTAGTTTTCAGGTCCATTTCTAAGTAAATATAAGTATACATATATATGTGTAGATTTGTTCTGTCTTTGGAGAAAGTGAGCTCATGTTTCTTTAAACTTCATCATTTGAATACCTCCCTTTTTATAAATTATAAATCCTTCACTCAAAGGAATAAGTTTTATAGACATTTTCTAATACATTCTCTGCAAGAATTTAGAAAAATAAACTGCCATTTTTTTTTTTTTTGTTTTTGGGTCACACCTGGCAGTGCTCAGGAGTTACTCCTGGCTCTATGCTCAGAAATCGCTTCTGGCAGATTCCGGGGACCACATGGGTTGCCGGAATGTGAACCACCATCCTTCTGCACGTAAGGCAAATGCCTTACCTCCATGCTATTTCTATGGCCCCTAAACTGCCATTCTTAAAAATTATGTTGAAAATATTTAGCTAATTCAAATTCACTCACTAACCACTTCCTATAAAATACTTTTCCTAAATTATTGGCATACCCTGATTGACATCTGATTATTCTATGATTTATTAATTTTAGAGTTTTTAAGCTGGCACAAAGTTTCTAAAAATCTTATGAGTTTGTTTTTCTTTATCTTTAGTAAGGTACGTTTTAGGTATTTTCTCCCTACCTATAACATTTTCCTTCCCTATTTTTCTTCCAAGATTAGGTTCAAAATGCATCTCAATTTCCAAAATTCTAGCTACTTCTAGTTTTAAAAGATAAACCTATGTTTCTCAAATACAGTAACATAGATAGCCTATAGGATTAATAAAATCCATTTTACTGTATGACTCAAATTATATGCCAAAATATAGTATTTTTATTCTCACTCTCTAGGTGACAAAAATGAAATTAGTTTTAGAAGGTTAAGAAATTTAATCTAGGAATCATAACTAGAAAATAGACCTGCCATAGATTGTCAAAGCCAATGATTTAACCGTAATTTTATATTGTCTCCTGACAGATACAGGACATAGGTATGAACAAATGTCCAGTTTCAGTTTTCATTTATATACCTCCTACTAAAAGGAACACCATAATTTTATCTCCTATTAACATATTACTTAGAAGGTTGTTTAAGTCCTTTAAAATATTAAATATCTAATTAGTCCTATTACAGCATCTCCCTTAGGCAGTTAGCCTGTATAATGTTATGTTGGTTAAAAAGAAGAGCAAAAAGAATCTTGAGCATAAATTAACAATAATAAAACAGATCATTACATTTCATGCCTAGAGATTAACATGGATAACTTGCCTCCAGTAAAATTATAAGGAGATTATTAAGCCCACTCTTTACAGCTGACCTTAGTCATTATACTTTAATTGGGACTCCATGAAACTAAAATGACCAGCTAGTCCATTAAATGGAAGGTTACATTCCCTTCCATTACTTCTCAGTGAGTTTACTAATGACATCTACATAAGAATCAACTAAGGATTTTATTTCAAATGGGTGTTTTGGTTCTCATTCAATTATTTTTGTGCATTTTTCCAAGAATGTTTAAGTGATTCTAGTGTTTCTGTGAACCAGATTATTAGATATATGTCCTTCTTTCTTTTATAAATGTATAAAATACTATTTTAAATTTTTCAAGTTTTTAATTGAGATTATGTGGCACACTGTGCTAGTAATAATAATGTTTTCTTATGTGCATAATTCCAACACCACAGCCATCACCACTGTATCCCCCCTCTCTCAAGGACCCCAACATTCTCACTCCCAATCCCCACAAATAACTTGTGGGGATTAGTTCCCCGATTGTGTTGCCTTTAGACTTTTGTTGCTACCTTGCTATGCATCTTTAATACCACATATGAAAGATTGTTCTGTATCTGTCCCTTTCCTTCTCACTGACTTCACTTGGCATGATATGCACTAATTCTATTCATGTTGCTTCAAATTTTATGGTTTTGTATAAAACACCATTTTAAATTCCCTAACTGGTATATTTGATATCATACTTTATTTGACAATTATTCCATTATTTACTAAAGAATCTAGAATTAAAACCATGCTCAAAAATATTTAAATATAGAATAAATTTGGAAGGTAGCCTCCCAAAAATGTTTAGAAGATCTCACAACCAGTCACTTTGGCATGCCTCTAGGCCTTGTAGGCTTATGAGAAATGTTAGCAATTTAATTATCTAAAAGAATAAAACTTGGAGCCCACAGCTACAATTTTTTTTCAGAAATAATCTTTCTATCAGGACACTTTTATATACCTCATAGCAAACATCTAATTATCAAATTATAGAATCAGAGCATCTGATCTTCATCATATGAGTACTTGGTCCTCATCATGAGTCTTCTTTCTCCCTCCTTGAAGCCCAGGTCTTTGATTTCATTTATAATCTCAAGATACATATCTATATATAAGTATTAAAGTCACACATATTTTGCCTATTGACTTCATAACTACATGTAGATTCTCACACATTTGTAATGAAATTTCTTTTTCTTCTACTAGTATGTAGGAGAAAGTCTTAGAAGTCTTAAAAGAACCTAGAAGGTCAAAGGTCAAAGTCTTCTCTTCCCCTATGCCCTTAAGCATGGCTAATAAAGTTCTTATGTTTCTTAATTGACTTTCATCAAAAGCGTACTTATTATCATCGAGTCATTATATATTATAGAATTGTTAATATAACAATTTTGAAAAAAATATTTCAAGTTTTGAATTAACCTAAAATATAAGGCCTTCAAAAAAAGTCTCCTCCATTATCTAATAAGAGATTTGCAACAGTGAGTGTCCGCTAAAAAGAGAAAAATACTTAACACAATGAGATGTTAATACTTCTTCCAACATACCTAATATAAGCCACCTTGAATTAATAGTAGAACATCTTATTGCATTACTTATTCATTTTATACTTTAAACCTACTGAGATATTTCACTTTTCATAAAGCCCACTTTACTTAAATACCTGGAGTGCAAGAAGAAAGCTCATCCCAAGGGGAATACTGAAATGCATATTTAGATAGGGCTCTCCAATTCTTGTCACTACATTAACTAGTTTGATTACCAAGGAATAATATACTATCTTTTTTATTTCTCCCTGAAAAATCACTTCACAGATTTTAAATCTTATGATAGTAGGGAAATTTATTAAAAACTAACATGGCATATTATTTAAAGCCATCATTTTTAAATTAAAATTTATTTTTAAATGAAAATGTAGCATTGTGTGTTTTGTTATCTTACAAACTTTTATACAAAGTGCCTAATGTGTTTCTCTTGGTATTTAATAATAGTAAAATGTGTTTTGTTCTAGATTAATATTAATGCCTTTCCATCCTAATTTGAGAATTCAGCACCTTGTTGCATTTTCCTATTTGACTGGGTAGCCCTAATAAACAAAATTTATGTTGCTTTTTTGCCTATATCAACCAGTTGATAACATAGGCTTAAGAATTTTTCACCTTCTTAAGTTTGGCTTTATAACTTTTCTGTGTAGCTTGCCAATTTCAAGTATGTTTAGTTGGTGCAAGTCATTCATAATGTTTTGAAGGCAGAGGTAGAGGATAAGGCAGAAGTAGAGATAAGGTCGTGGTAATCTGGAGGTAATGTGACCAGATCATTACCCAGATATGTGTAAAGATCAATAAGAACAAAATCAATTTTTCTTATTTTATAACCACAACTTCTTTTAGTTATCAAGAACTACCAAAACAGGTCACTAAGCAAATTTCTAGAATCCTGAACATAAACTTAGCTAGCTCAGTTTGAAGTCTGATGTGAGAATAGAACGACTAAAAGACAATGAAGAATCTAATGTATAATTAAGTTAAAAGAAAAATTTCACAAGTACTAGAGATGTATCTCAAGAGGGATATTTTTTCTATATATAATTAACAAAATTTTATTTAAGAACACTATTTCCCTTTTCAAACTGTTATTGT
This sequence comes from Suncus etruscus, assembly GCF_024139225.1. Classification (NCBI taxonomy): domain Eukaryota; kingdom Metazoa; phylum Chordata; class Mammalia; order Eulipotyphla; family Soricidae; genus Suncus; species Suncus etruscus. The sequence continues at coordinate 100,951,984 of NC_064848.1, forward strand.
TTTTTGTTTTCTGAACAAACCCAGTGGGGCTCAGGAGTTATTCCTGGCTCTGCCTCCTGGCAGGCTCCAAGGACCATATGAGATGCCAGAAAAATGAACCTGGTTCAGCCACATGCAAGGCAATTGTGCTACCCACTGTACTATTGCTCTGGCTCTCAATTCAAACTTTAATGTGCATATAAAATCACAAAATTAACTTAAAATTTGAATCAGGTATCACCATATTAGGCCTCAAAATTCTTCATTTTATGTACTCTGAGTACCAAGGCAACTAGGCTCTAATGGAAGTGTGCAGCCATCAGAACTAGCTATAACTGAATTAGTCCCAACTCTGATACTTCAAAGCTGTGACATTGGCCAAAACCTTGTAATACTGGCAGAACTTCCACTTCGTTATCAGTTACATAAGGTAAGAATAATCTTCCTTGTACAATCCTTAGGAGGATTAAAAAAGATACGAGCATAATCAAATAAGAAACCCCAAAAAAATTCTTTTAGTGTAAAGGCCATCTTTGTGATAAAAGAAAAGCCTTAGGATTTGGAATTTATACCAAGGGTTTCACTAGAAAAATACAAAAAAATAAGAGCTAAATCAATAGTACAGGAAATAAGACACTTTCTTTACAGGCAACTCAACTCAGATTTGATCTCCGGAAGTTCCCTTGAGCACCAAAGGAAGTGATTCCTTACTGCAGAACTAGGGGAAACAAAGCCCTATGAATCTCTGGGTGTGTCTAAGAACATTATTTTTTAATGACAAAATTAAAATGTAAATGTTCTCCAATGACATTACACACCATCTAATAGGTCCATGTGTATGTATATAATGTATGTCACACTGATGAAAATTTAAAGTTTCAGGGGCTGGACAGATGTACAGTGGTAGGGCATTTGCCTTGCCTTGTACCTGGCTGACCCGGGAAGGATCCAGGTTCAATTTTCAGCATCCCATATCATTCCCCAAGCCTACCAGGAGTGATTTGCACAGAGACAGGAGTAACCCCTGAGAGATGCCGGGTGTGGCCCACCAAAAAAAAATTTTAAAGTTTCAGCTTCCTTATATTTATTACTACATGACCAAATCTAAAGCACTCTTCATTTTTATATAATATTCAAGAATATTAATGCAAAGAAAAATGTTCATGGCCCCATAGCTTGGATAGTAATCAAGATAGGCTCCATACTTGAGAGGAGGATAGGGAAAAACAGGCAGCAAAAACAAAAATTAAATATTTTCAAACCCATAATAACTTTACATAATTATTAAATCCAAGTTCTTATTTTTATAGTTTTTAAATATTTAAAATGCACTAGAAAAATCAGCACAAGATAGGTCTGCCCATTTCAACTCTGTGGAATCAAGCAATGTGTAAATCACTAAGAAATGAATAGTTTCTAAAATTGTACAGAACCATGCTAATAACCTAAGCAATTTAATTAAGAAATCATTTAATAATGACCATAAAACTGCTTCTGACAACGCTTTCTAAAAGCACTCATGACCAATATTTTAATGGATTTTCAATTGATTTTTGACATCAGGTTATATTCGAGGTCCAGGAAAAACATTTATTTTCCTTTGAAAAACTGAAAGGGCAGCTCTAAGTAGACAGAAACCTCAGAGAGTTTTATTCTAACAAAGAGTGGTGGTATTTTGCTACACCTAAAACTATGATGAAACCTCTAAAGCTGCATAGCCGGAAGCAAAAACCTCAGGAGACTAATAACACTTTAACATTTCCAGTTCACATTGAATGTTAATTCTGCTCTCTGAAGAAAACTGCCAAATGACATTCATTAAGATTAAAACCATATTGCTATAGAAGTGGGAAATTTATATGTATGCTTCCTATAAAATGCAAATATTGCCAAAGAATGAATCTCCACTGAGTTCTTACACCTACCTATTTCTTTGCAAAGTTAAATTACAGTGAAGCACTTTCACAGAACCATATAAAATCCTCAAGCAGCAGGCAGATACTAGCTGTTCTGCTGCCAAGGTAGCCCTGCAGGCTGTGGATGATTCTGGGAGTCTGATGAATCCACTCCTGGAGGAAGTGTAAGGTCCCTGTAATGGAGGCAGACAGGAAATGTTTCCGAATTTCAAAACCTGAAAAGTGAAAGAGGCTCCTGTATCACACAACTTCTGATTGGGGTCGTCTTGCCCTTGGATAAAAAGTCTTGTCTGGTTAAGTCCCTAAAAGAATGTGATTTGCAGTGGCTTTTTACCATGATTTAAAATATAACAAAGGGAAAAACTTCATACGAGGAAAAAAAAGAGCTGCATATTTTTCACTGTTTCTTAATGCAATATTTTTAACATGTCACTAATAAATTACAGTGTTCAAATTAATTATTGATAATTAAACTTTGGTCTGAGAGAATGAAAAAGCGATATGGAGTGGGTGCACAGGTTGGAGAAGGAATAAAGCGTCAGATTAATAGGAAGACTAGGGGCCAGAGCAATAGCACAGCAGGTAGGGCATTTGCTTTGCACATGGCCAACTTAAGTTTGATCCAGGTATTTCATATGGTCCCCTACCTTGCGAGGAGCAATTTTTGAGCACTGCCACCAGGTGTAGCAGAGAGAGAGAGAGAGAGAGAGAGAGAGAGAGAGAGAGAGAGAGAGAGAGAGAGAGAGAGAGAGAGAGAGAGAGAGAGAGAGAGAGAGAGAGAGAGAGGGAGAGAGGGAGGGGGAGGGAGAGAGGGAGGGAGGGAGGGAGGGGGGAGGGAGGGAGGGAGGGAGGGAGGGAGGGGAGGGAGGGAGGGAGGGAGGGAGGGAGGGAGGGAGGGAGGGAGGGAGGAGTAATGGGAGTAATGGTAGGAGTGAAAACTGGATAGACAAATATTAACTCACATAATCCTTCTAAGAATTCAGTACCACGAGTAAAAATGTCATCACACCAATTTTATTTACTGGAAAAGCAGCATAAGGTGGTAACAGAGTTTCCTTGGAACATCTCGTACAACCTGAATCAAGGCCCACATATGCTGAGATTCTCCTTTTAAAAACTGCACTCCTGCTTCTTATTTACAACTGATAGCATTGCTGAGTGCCTATTACATAGCATGGCTGAATAAATAAATGAGAAATGATGAGAAACTTCCCAATCCTAGGACTATTGCCTACTAGAAATTATACCATTAAGAGGACTTATCCGCCTTGTCTTAATCCTCAGCAACTAGAACAATCACATATTGGAGTGGCTTTGTTGTATAGTGAAAGGAAGAACACAGGCTTTAATGCTGTACTGTGAACCATAAACAGAATCATAACAATAAAGTGATTAAGAGTGGGGGCTGGCGGGCGAGGTGGCGCTAGAGGTAAGGTGTCTGCCTTACAAGCGCTATCCAAGGATCAGGACCGCGGTTCCATCCCCGGCGTCCCATATGGTCCCCCAAGCCAGGGGCAATTTCTGAGCGCTTAGCCAGGAGTAACCCCTGAGCATCAAATGGGCGTGGCCCGAAAAACCAAAAACAAAAAAAAAAAGAGTGGGGGCTGGAGAGATAGCATGGAGGTAGAGCATTTGCCTTGCATGCAGAAGGCCGGTGGTTCGAATCCCAGCATCCTATATGGTCCCCAGAGCCTTCCAGGAGCGATTTCTGAGCATAGAGCCAGGAGTAACCTCTGAGCGCCACCGGGTATGACCCAAAAAACAAAAACAAAAAAAAAGTGATTAAGAGTGGGGTCATTATTTGTACCATGCAATGGCCTAAAATAATAAACATACTGATCAATTTTAGTATTCAGTTTCTCCCCTCAAACTGCTACTAGAATAACTTCCTCTATGTGACTAGAAAGGCCATTTTCAGAATGAAATAATGAGCCTGAAGAAGCTTCATTAAAAAAAAAAAAACTATGATATGGTCATTTAAAATAAAAGGATTTTCATGAAAATAATTATGGGAATATTATATTTAAATTAAGTACATAAGGTCTTTCTCAAGCCTGTTCATTTAAAGCAGTTTTCTCTGGGCACAGTTATAAACAGCCTGTTTCAAGCACAAAATGTCACAGGTCTTGTACAGTACCTTAAAAATTCATCAATGTATCCTATTTCTTTACCACAAAAAATTTGTTCTTAACACTTACCATTAATAAAATGCAAAGGCCACCATCTTCATCATTTAGCATCTAGAACCCCATACTAAATGTTAGCCCATTTAAGAAACCAGGTATCTTAACATCTAGGAAATACTCATTTTAAAGCCAAACATTAAGAAGCAAATTAAAAATACATTAAATGAGATATAAATACAAACCTAAAATAAATATAATGAAATTAGGATAATTTGGTATGAGATATGATACTGTGTACTTAGAAAATTCTTTCTTAAAAACCATGTTGAACAACATACAAAAAGGTAAAAATTATTAAAGCTAGTGATTATTGTGCTCATGCTAAGAGATATTTCTGTTTCTCCCATACAATATGAGAGAATAGAACTTCACTGAGTCCCTAACCCTTGGTATAATGGCATAATTGGCTAAACAAATTAACTGTATTGGAAGTCAACTATAATGATTCCTAATGATAATGATATATATATAAAATGATATAATGATATGCCTAATACTCAACTATCAGTAACTATAAATCACAGTTATTTAATTAAATTAAAGTCATTATTTAAATTAACATGGCATAAGCCAATACTATAGGAAGCAAAGTGTTTGCTTTATATGTAACCAACACCATTCAAACCCTTGTACCATATATGGTCTCCCCAGACAGTTTCAGGTGTAATGCCTAAGCATTGAGCTAAGAATGAACCCTATGCACAGCTGAGTGCAGTCCACCTAAAGGAAAAAAATAAAATGGTCATATACTATCTCCCATACTTTTCTCTCTTCCTAATCATTCTCACTAATAAGGCCACAGGTTTTACATGGTGCTATTTTAAGAATAACGTCTCAGTCTCTCTCAACCTGGATTGGTATGGATGTTGAATAGAGGTAATGAATGGTCTGGGGAAACAGATAGTTAATGAACTTCAAAGAAGAAACAAAACCTTGGTTGGCTTCCATGATTTTATTGGTTTGTAATGCAGCATTGCTTCTGTTCTCTCAGATGTAAATAAAATTTAAGCAGATAAAACTCCATTGGCTCTAAGTACCCCTATATTATCTTTGTTTTATTAGCCTAAAGTTAAAAGCTCATTATTTATAAACAATGTAAAATGCCTTTTAAAATATCTCTCTATTGGTTATTTGGCTGCATAAAACCAACTTATTTAAAACCATTGCTTATAGAGAAAACCCTATAAAACACTAGCAAATGGACCACATTAAATTCCTATTTCTATTTAATTATCATCAAATCACAATACACAGCAAATACAATCCACCAACATCAAAATAATCAAAATACATTTTACGATTAACCTTCAATTTTCTGTTGTTCTATGTTTCTAATGACAACAAATTTGGGGAGTTAGATGAGCTAGCTTTGTTCCACAAAACTTTATTATTGTTTACCTTGGCGCTATTAACATTTCTGACCTTGTGTCTTTGAGGTAGGGCTGTCAGGTGCAGTAGGAGATAAGCAGTGCTCCAGGCCTCTGCACCAACATGCTAGTACCAGGGACCCAATAAAGACAAACAAAAAAAAAAATGTCTCTTGAGGGTATTTGCCTTGCATGTGGCACCTAGGAAGGACCTGGGTTCGATTCCCGGTGTCCCATATGGTCCCCGAAGCCAGGAGCAATTTCTGAGCACATAGCCATGAGTAACCCCTGAGTGTCAATGGGAGTGGCCCAAAACCAAAAAAAAAAAATGTCTCTTGTGAAAAAGAACCATTCGTTCATGTCAAAGGTGCATGATATAGAAGCAAATATAAACTCCATTCCATAGTTTCATTGCTGCCTTTCTGGAATAACATAATGTATTACCTAAAGTTGGTATAATAGAATTTTTTTTGCTATGGCAGAAAGAAAAGAATTGATAAAAAAAAATGAAAATTAAAGCTTGCAAAGCAAAAATATTATTTTTGTAATTCTATCTCAGCATATCCCAAACAAAACTCTAAAATCACACATTGAACAGCTACTAAAGCACTGCTTTGAGCTGGACATGACAATAGATCTCAGAGACAGAGTACTAAGGCTGACACACAGATTCTATTCCTAGAATTTGGCACTCATTTAGGCCTTAGTGACTAAGACAAGGAACATTTTCAGCCCATTCCACTCCCATAGTCTCTAAGCTTATGCAGGTATAGGGAAAAGAAGATGCTTAGAAGAGAAGGCTATGTTGATCATTTTCTTAGACAAGGAGAACTGACCTTCTAGACACCAAAAAGAGAATACAGAAATCCACTTCATTATATATTTATGGTAATTTCCTAGTTAAATGCGGACTCCTTAAATTCTTTCTTGGAAGAAGATTGGATCTAAATTATTTATAAATTAATTAGTTATGATAGGAATTAAGCAATAGACTACTCTAAAACTTAAATTGAAGACAGATAAAAAGTTCAAAAGCCTGAATTCACAACAGTAATTTATACAAATACATAGTTTTGATTCATTAGGTTTGACATAATTTCTAAAATAATAAATTTGTATATTCTGAGCTGAAATAGATAGTACTTTTGCTGTTATATAATGTATATCTGTAAAAAAAAAAAAAGCATTGATTTTAAGTCTCTAAAAGGGATTTCCAATAACAAAGTCACACACTATAATGATGGTAGAATTAACCATATAAATGCAAAAACATTTCACTATTTTCACTACTATTTAAAAAGTTTCAGTGTGGGGCCAGTGAGGTAGCGCTAGAGGTAAGGTGTCTGCCTTGCAAGCGCTAGCCAAGGAAGGATCGCAGTTCGAGCCCCCGGTGTCCCACATGGTCCCCCAAGCCAGGGGCAATTTCTGAGCGCTTAGCCAAGAGTAACCCCTGAGCATCAAACAGGTGTGGCCTGAAAACCAAAAAAAAAAAAAAAGTTTCAATGCTACTGAATATACTAGTAGATCTTCTTCCCTTATAAATAATCTTATAAGAATGGTTGACACAAAGGGTTATATATAAAAATTAAACAATTTTTCATATGGAAATAGCAGAAGGGCAAAAAATTAAGCAGAATGGGTTTCCTTTTAGACTCAGTTAACAACTACTTTAAAAAATACCATATTTATATATTTATTCTAATTGTCTATTATTAATAATAATAGGGAAAGAAAGCTATTACAAAGTAAGCCTCTTGCCTTGTATATATCAAAACCAGATTCAATCCTGGACACTGCACAACAGTAATGCTAGTTGTGATCCTTGAGCACAGAGTCAAGTATAATCCCTGAATACCACTGGGTGTGGTTAAAAACAAACATATAAACAAAAAATATTAATGTTTCTTTATTTTATTATCACTCTGTGATCAAGAAGTTAATTTCAATGAGTATGGGCACCCTCTACTCACCTTCTCATACTTCCAGAAGTCCTGGAAGCTGAAACCAGGCTCCCCAAATGGAACTGTCATGTGTGCATTCCTCCACATCCATAGAATCACTCTATTCTCAAAAGAAGCATATTCAAATCTGTGAAAAATCCTGGGTATACTGTTCACTCAGATGAAATTGACAATTTCTAGAGGAGAGGATGAGTCAAGCCCCTACTTTGCCAAAGTCACAAGTTCTGCACCAACCATCCACAAACCTGCTTTGCCATGGTCCAGCTTCCCCATTTAACCACTGATCTCTAAAGAGCTGCTAAAGGAACTAAAACTCCAGATATGGCAGTATTTGTGTTGATATCACTAAGATATTTTTGGAGTAAGTGTGGGCACCCTACCACTCTACCTACTTGTACTTCCTGAAGCCAAAACCATTCCCTGCAATAGCCAAAATATGAGTCACATACCTTGGAATTCCTGAACCAAATAGCTTCACAAGTGGCCACATGACAGTTCTAAACTTTTTCAATATTGTCACCCCAGTAAAAACACACCAATTTAGAAGTCAATATGGATTCAAAGCCACCTATTATCATAAAAACAAACCAAAAAATCAACAATAAATTACTTAGCAAACCTTCTGACAATGTCTTAATTATCTCATTGTGAGATACATTAATTTTCACAAAATTGCCTATTTCAGTACTTTTTAAAAGTAATTTTAATGCCACTTCTCTATAAATAAGCAATATAAAATATATTATTGCATGCTTTCAAAGGGAAAGGCTTGAGAATGGGTCAGAATGCAAGGAAATGGTAGAAGGAATTTTACACTGGTGATTATTTTGGTCTTATAACATGTATTATGAGCAACTGTGTAATATGCAGTCTTTAAATAAAGAAATTTATATTTAAAATAGTAACTTCAAAAGAAAATAATAGGGTTTATTTTAAATAGTTACTGCATGATGAGTAACTGGAAAAGTCAAGAAAACTTTGATATTTTATGCACTTCTTACTTTGTGTTATTTACCTCTAGAAAAATAATAATATTCCTTTTATGTTACTATAAAAACAATGCAATTCTAAGCTATTTTGAAAATCACCCTACGGTTTCTAATATAACCTTGATTCTGCTAAATTCCTATTGATTATTAATCAGTCAATTAAAAAGAAACAATACATAGGGCTTTAAAATCATGCAATTCTATGTATTCATTTGTTTTTAAACTACCACAAATTTGTGTCAAAATTCAAGTGACAGAGTGATTTGTGACACTACCCTGAGCAATTTTTTCCTTTTTAATCAAAAAGGACTAAATATTTTTCCAAAACAAATAAGCTAATTGCCTTTGTAAGTTGTGTGTTGTAACCATTTTCCATAGACTCACTCTATTATCAAAAGATGTAAACCAAGCCATAAAAATCATGGGAACAACTGCTACACAGCTCACAACTGCATTCTCAGGAAGAGAGGGCAGGACAAGTTCCTTCCCTGCCAAAGCCAGGCCTGCTGTACCCATCACCACAACTGCTATTTAGTTGACCAAAACTCAAGATATGCCAGTATTTGGGCTGACAGACCAGGATTTTTTTTTTTTTTGAGTGAGTGCAAGTACCCTTCCTTCCCCACCTTCTGGTACTTCATTAAGTACCTGCCATTAAGTCCTGGCAGCTGAAAATATGGCCCACAAATGCTGCAGTAACATGCTTGGAGTTTCTGGGCAACTTCAATTCGTTTAAAACTGTCATTCCTGTAGAAATACACCAATTTAGATGTCAATGTGTATCTGAGCCACCTAATGTTCAGAAACAAAAGAAGTAACAGAATGATAAACTAGAAATAAGAGGTTACTAAATCTTCTGGCAATGATTAGATATAATTTTCACAAAATTTCTTGTTGCTGTATGTTTTTCCCTTTATTTCCCATTCTTATGTTTTTATTTTTTAATAATTTTCTGCCACTTACCTGGAAACAAATATATTATGAAAAACTATGTCATCTATGTGATACATGATCTTTTTTTTTTTTTTTTTTTTGGTTTTTGGGTCACACCTGGCAGCGCTCAGGGGTTACTCCTGGCTCTACACTCAGAAATCACTCCTGGCAGGCTCGGGGGACCAAATGGGATGCCAGGAATAGAACACTGTCCTTCTGCATGCAAGGCAAACGCACTACCTCCATGCTATCTCTCCAGCCTCGATACATGATCTTTAAATAAAATAATTTTTAAGAAATAAAAAAGAAATAAACTCATCTTTATGATTCTGATACTCAAGTTCAAGCACTATTATTTTTAGTGAATAATATTTTTAAATGTATGGAGGACTTACCAATGTATTTTTTATGTTAGAAGCTATAAAGCTACATTGAAGTAGCTTCTCTTTTTTTTTTTTTTTTTGGTTTTTGGTTTTTGGGTCACACCCAGCAGCGCTCAGGGGTTACTCCTGGCTCTATTTATGTTCATAGATCACTCCTAACAGGCTCAGGAGACCATATGGGAGGCCGGGATTCGAACCACCGACCACCTGCATGCAAGGCAAACGCCTTACCTCCACGCTATCTCTAGCTTCTCATTTTTAACATCCCATGTCTATAAACTATTTCATTGGTGCTATGCAACTCCAACACTGACCTAGTTACTAGTGGAGTGTATTCTAGTTAATAGTAAGTGATCTTGTTAGCTCAAAAATCAAAGTAAAAGGACATTCAACTATTTAACCAGAAAACATTCTTTTAAAACTTAAACTCTCACCAGAAAACTCTGTAACCTTTGCTATTCTCCTCACAGTTCTTTCTCTCAACCAACTTCCTGTACATGCTTCACATCCTACCCCACCCCATGCTCAAAATCAATGATCCATGTGCCTATAGGATGTATATGCCTCATGTAATAGTGTTTCATTACTTGAATAAAATTTGTAAATAAATATAAGCATAGTTGAATAAATAGAACTCAGAAAAATTGACAAACAGTATAATTCTCTTTGTATAAACTGAAAATCTCTTTGTATAAACTCAAAAATAGATACTCTCATATTGTCATTTCAATATATAACAAATATGCATTTAGAAGCCAGGAGACAAAAGGTTTCCTTTATTTTTTGTTTGTTAAAGTGAGGCATACCTGGTGATGCTCAGGAGTTACTCCTGGATCTATACTCAGGAATATTTTGTTGGGTTTGAAAACAAGGCAGATTTGGAATGACTATATGCAAGGCAAATGCGCTACCCATTGTATTACTGCTCTAGCTCCCATATTTACCCTCCTAAATTTTTATTTTTGCTAGTGTGAAGGGAGGAAGGAGAAGATCTTGGTGAGGGAGATAAAAAGAGAGTCTCAGAAACTTAAAAGCAGAAAACCTGAGGTGGATTATGTAACTATGATAAAAGGTAAAGTTGTAGCGTAATCATAAGAAGATGCAAAAAAAAATCTATGAGGACAAAAGAAGATAAGTATTTATAGAGAATTAATTGAGGACATGTACCTAAAGGTGGTCAGATTTATTATATTAAATTAGACTGTCACGATCAATCTAGCATTATATCAACAAATGATAGAATGGAGAGAAAAACCGAAGACCAACTACCAATAGTTTATCAGAGAACCCAAAGTAAAGAAAAAGGAAAAAAGCATGCACTGATGAGAAAAGAGAAGAAAATAGATTCACTAGAATATACTTGTTAGTCGAACAACTTCTCCTCCATTAGAGATCTTTAATTAGGAAATTTCTTTCTTTCTTTTTTTTTTTTTTTTTTTTGGTTTTTGGTTTTTGGGTCACACCCAGCAGTGTTCAGGGGTTACTCCTGGCTCTATGCTCAGAAATTGCTCCTGGCAGGCACGGGGGACCATATAGGACGCCGGGATTTGAACCATGCATGAAAGGCAACGCCTTACCTCCATGCTATCTCTCCGGCCCCTAATTAGGAAATTTCTAAATAAATTTATAGCATTCTCCTAAGTCCCTACAATTAAATAAAATGCTTAATTCTTTAAAATTAAATCACATAAATTATATTCTGAGGCTTGAGATGTGGATCAAGAGGTAGGCATAGGCCTGTTCAAGAGACTCTAGTACTAATCCTGGTTCATGCAATGCCTACCAGTACCACAGGATATGGAGGAGGGAAGTGTGAAATTTATAAACATAATAAGACTCTGAAGATAAGTTTAGACTGGGAGAGAGATTCTACCCACACATGTGTTGTTCCCTCACATACACATTCTCTTAACATTGAAATGTATGCTAACATTGAAAGGTTTCTGTTTAGTCCATACTGTGGCAGGTCCTTTTTCTCACCCTTTAGCCTCCAACCCACCAACTCCTAATCCAGCCAATATTAGATATCATCTGCTGAATTCCTTCTAAACTTTCCATCATGCTAAGCATATGTTTTCTGATAGTACTTGTTTAACTTTTGAAATGTCATAATTTCTTCAAGGAAAAGAATTCAGTGGGCACCATTTAAAAAAAAAAGTCAAATAAAAAGCTGGCACTAAGAGAAATGATGTAAGGAAAATAGGTATTGTCCAATCAAAATAAAATTACTATTGAAAAGTATTAATAATGTTCCAAAACTTCGATCATGAGCCAGAGTTATAGGACAGAAGGGAGTATGTTTGCCAGCACTCTATATGGTCCCTTGAGCTCACCACAATGCAGAGACAGGAGTAAGTCCTGAGAACCACTGTGGGGTGGGGGAGGGGGGACAAAAACAAAAAGCAAGCAAACAAAAAAAGATTGTTCTAGAGTAATTACTCTCAATTGGTACAGGATAATTTTGTTGTTGTTATTGTTGTGTTTTTATTTGGAGCCACACCAGCAGTACCAGGGCTTACTTTGGGCCCTGCCCTCAGGAATCATTTCTGGAAGAAATATAATAGTATGCCAAGGTATCAAACACAGATAAGTCCTACCCACTGTACTATCTCTCTAGCTCTCACACAATTCTATTTTTAAAATAGCCATTTCTGGCAGGAGATGGGAAGGGGGCTGGGGGGCATTGGGAGGGAGGAATGTTACACTGGTGAAGGAAGGTGTTCTGTTTGTGACTGTAACCCAACTATAATCATGTTACTTAAATAAAAAATATATTAAAAATAGCCATTTCAGGGAGCATATTAAAAATAATTCATCCTCCTGTGTTTGCTCCACCATAATATCGCTTAACTTTATCTTTATCTCCTTATTTTCTTTGTTAGGGATTGAATCTAGGGTCTTACATACTAGACAAAGGCTTACTACTAAGCTTCATCCTCTGTCCATCTACAATAATAAGTTCACAAAATTGTTACTGAATTCTGTGAATATTACATTAAAATCAGAGCTGAAATTTTCAGCCCTCAAACCTTTCAGAAAATTTGTTCAATCCTTCACTATTTTACTGACTCTCTCATGAATTCATGTATAGCAATCCTACTCTAGCAAAACCTCTGTGAGGGAGAATAAAAATAATGAACATGTCAGTCTTCTGGCAGCTAATACTAATAGCTAGGCTCATGTAAAACTAATTTCTTAAGTTGAAATTAGTTTATTGTGTGAGTTATGGCATTATATCATACTTAGCTGTCTTGTTTAATAAGAATTTTTTCTATTTGGGGGAAGTTAAAAATTATATTATTCAGTTTCCTTTTAATTTCTTGTGTGCCAATGTTCAATTTTAAACATAAATAAGTAATGCCACATCTTGCATAAGTAGGTGCTCAATAATGATCTGACTTTTTTTTTCGTTTTAAAGTAAATCTCTTAAATGCACACATGATAACTTCTGCTTTTTCATAACATCTAAAGTCTGAAGTTCTAAGCAGCAATCAAAGCTACAAGTGCTGACCTACTGCAATTTTACTGCTGTGGTAAAATCAGCCCCTTTATTCTAAGCTACACATTTTCAAAGACAGTCTCAGCAGTATGCTGTTTTTATGACTCCAGTTTATGCAACTTTTCTTTAGGACCTTAGCTAATCCATATATATTAAGATTCTTCAATGCAGTGAGCTATCTAGAAATAACATTACTTTCTTTTAGATCTTTCAATATGAGTACAGTACAGTCTACAAGGAATAAATTGGGGTTATAGAAACATGCCAGGGATGTATCTCCATGATATCTATTCAGAAGTTAAGAAAATGTAGCTGTTAAAGTTACCTTTAAATGTAAGTGCATTCAAATGGAATAAAGAAAAGTTCAAACCACTGCTGAACTAGGATTCTCTGTTAATGAAGGGCAAGGGTCCCTGTGTGCTGCAGACCAGAGGTTCACACAGTATCACAGGAGAATCTAACAGTGAACATTTCCTATGCAAGACCTCTGAAGAAAATATTACAAAAAAAGAAAAACAAGACTGCATGTCTTTCTTTCATCCATGCTAGGAATTCAAGGTCTTATCAATTCACCAATATATATATATATATATATATATATATATATATATATATATATATATATATACATATCACAAAAACACAATTAAAACTGTCCCACTAACAAAAAATAAAAATGGAATAAATGAGAAGCAAGTCTTTTAATCAGAGATAAAATGAGTAAGATTGTTCCAGGAAGAGAAAAATAATTACACTACTTTTTACTATCTTTTTGTTATTATCTGTGTTTCTATAAACCAAAAGCATATCAACGTAATATTTATATATATATAAATTTATATATATTATATATTTTTGTATTTCTCTTTTTCCTTAACTAAATATTCAAGTGGATGTGCTACTTTGAGTAGAATTCTAGGAGTATGGGCACAATCTCGCTATACAAGACAGAAAATGTTATGGAGAAACTTCATCAGCCTCTGACAAATAGGATTAAATATCACCTCCTCATCTCTCACATGAAGATTTCTCCTGTACTTTTAATTCTGCAGACACCAAAGAAGGTTTCAAATAAAAGTAGTTCTTTTCAGACACACCAGAGATAGATTGCTTGGTAGCATAAGAGTTAAACTACCAACTAAAGCAAGTAACTCAATGTGTTGTGATTTTCAAGGTGCTTTAAAATCCACTTTCATATTTAACAAAATATAGCTTATAAGACTTATCACTTAGACTACATACAGATGTATACAAAGAAAAGATATAGAATTTAATTTACATCATAATCTAAAAAACAAATGTTCCTTCTGAAATTAGAATAACACTGACTATTATTATGCTCAGATACAGATAAAAGAATTAACCATATTATCAAATCAAAGATATCAAGTTGAAGTCATATTATCAAGTCCCTATTTCAGTTACAATACCTGCCTTAGTCTCAATTATATAACATAAATATATAATTGATTAGAATTTTTAGACCTATTTAAGTAATAGTAACTTAATTTAATTTAAGTAAAAGTAACTTAAGTTACCTATTATACTTTTATTTGCCCTAAAGACTAGGAAAGTTTTATAAAATAATAAAGATTCCTTTTAATTTTTCATTAAAATACTCAACATAGAAGTTCATTTTATGCTCAAGCTTTAATTTCCATAATTAGATAAATTAATAGAATTTTTTCAATTATTCTTTTATTTTTACTTATGTTCTTTTGCCTATAACTTTAACCAATCATTTTATAATTCATTCACCCATATGTAAAATGGAAAAAGGATAAAGTTTATTGTATATTGGTGATTGCATTTCTTTAAGAAGTGATTATTAGGGCCCGGAGAGATAGCACAGCGGTGTTTGCCTTGCAAGCAGCCGATCCAGGACCAGAGGTGGTTGGTTTGAATCCCGGTGTCCCTTATGGTCCCCCTGCCTGCCAGGAGCTATTTCTGAGCAGACAGCCAGGAGTAACCCCTGAGCATCGCTGGGTGTGGCCCAAAAAAACAAAACAAAAAAACAAACAAAAAAAAAGAAGTGATTATTATTGAAAGACTAAGCAGGGTTTAAAACTTTTGTTTGCATAAAGTTGACCCAAGTTCAGTCCCCAATACCATGTGGTTTCCCAAGCCAACAACCCCTAAGTAACATCAGTATGGCCTTCCACAGCTCTTACCAAAATGTCTAGCAAATTCCAACATATATTTCCCATGCTAAAATAAACACCTGCATTTATTTTTAATTAGATGTCTTGATCAAAATATGCAAAGTTTTAAATTCTCACATCTAAACACTCATTTTCAAATAAATACTCTCTAAGATGCTGGAACAGATACTTGGGGACTATTTATACAAATAACCTTTCTCCTAAAATAACAGCTAGCCAAAAATTCTCTAAATATCTGTGCACTGATTTAGTACATATTCTGTATTGTCCAATACACTAAGGCTTGAAATTTATTTTTAATCCAAAAAACTTATGGAAGAAGGAAAATCATAGAACAGTAAATAGCATCTGACAAAAGATAGTGCTGAATAGACATTTACATTAAATTACTTTCTTCAACTAGAAGACCATTCTGTGCATAATTAAACTATCTCAACTTACTTACATATCTTAATATAAAACATATTAGCATCCTGAGAAGATATATTTATAATCTTGTTCTTTTTAATATTGAAAAATATTCTGTCCATATTTGCATTACAAGGTATGTGTATATTTGCATTCAAGAATGAAAATGTATTAGAATAAATAAATTTTCAAAATTGACAAATTAAGCAATACATCTGTCCAGACATAGAAACAAATTGTTGAAAACAGTGTTATTTACAACAATGCCATATGACTGATTTTGCAATGCCTATGCTTGAAAAGGGAGAGAAAGAGGGATCTATTAATTACACATGATGAATGACTTGACACTTCCTGGTGCTAGGAGGAGGGATTTGAAGGCTTGAAGTGTTTTCCTAGGGGGTTTCCTCATTCTTCAGATGAATGTGTTTCTTCATGTTTTTCTATTTTCAAAACATTATAAATATAGCAGAAATACCTATGCATATCAGAATGCATACATTCAGACACATACTTTCTACAATCTCCAACTGCTTTTGCCTTCCAAGAGTTGATCTCTGAGTTTCTGAAGGAAATATGGAGAGTCCCCATTTAATTTTGAGCTTACTAATTTTTAACAAGACAGAACTTTTAAGATTACACCATGATAACTAGAGTATCTGCATGTTTAATTTTTTTCTTTAATTTTCAAATACATATGACTGGAACCCAACTACAATCATGCTTGTAATCATGGTGCTTAAATAAAGATATTTTTTAAAAATAAAAAGCCAAAAAAAAAAAAACAAATAACATATGTCTGCAGGTACCTAGAAATTCCTAAAACTTAGAGCCTTTCATTTCATAGCATTATCCTTACATCTCCCAGTTGCTTTATTAATGAAAATTCAATGAGAATAAAAATCTTATGACAAAATAGATAATATATATAAAAAACATAACTATGAAATTAAAAGAAAAGTAAAACTTGCCTCTGACCTCACTCATACTATAATATACCAGACTAACAAGTCACATGTATCCAAGAGATATATATTCACATAGCTATATTACATACTCTAAATGTTAGAGAAAAGTATTCAAAGTACCACTTTTTATGACTTCTCTATAATTCTTTTGGTAAGTGTTGCAATACTGCCCTTGATGGGGTTGACTGATGAAGGGATGGAGAATGAGGCCTTTCTCCTCCAGCTTGGACCACGCGTCTATTACCCTGTTCAGCCGGTGGTTCTGAGGTGAATGCGGCGGGAAGAAAGCTAACAGGCAGTCAGGCTTCTGAAGAAAACAGCTTTTATTCCGTGGAAGAGGCTGAAGCCAAAAGGCCCCAGAATCAGCCCCAGGAAAAAAGCCCACCCACCCCCCATCCCCGCCTTCCACAGACTCTTGCTTTTATACTTCAGAATCAGGTACCACCCAATGGTGGGATCAGGTACCACCCAATGGTGGGAGCAGAATCAGGTACCACCCTAGGGTGGGAGCAGAATGCCAGTCACACCCTAGAGTAGGGCACAATCACTGATTAGGGTAGGGTCAGTAACATAATAATCCCATTGAAATGTTTACATACACAATAATTCCCCCGTTTGTTTTTAGTAAACAAACAATAATATACAAAAGTAAGTAATATTGTCTTGCATGTTCCGAGCTGGGGGAGAAAGGCCTCATCCTCCATTCCTCCATCAGTCAACCCCATCAAGGGCAGTATTGCAACAGTAAGTACTTCTCTAGTGCATTAACTTTTGTTTTAACTTACCTATTATAGTTTAGGTAATATGGTTAAGATAGTATTTAAAATATTGTCTTAGGCAAACCACAATGCCTAAAAGGAAAAAAATGCATGATTAAAACTAAATCATGAACAACTTTGAAAAAATGGAACCAATTATTGTAATTATTGTTAGAATTACAAAGATTTTTTTTTGTGGGGAGGGTTGATTTTTTTGGTCACACCCAGCTGCGCTCAGGGGATATTCCTGACTCTAAGCTCAGAAATCACTCCTGGCAGGCTCAGGGTACCATATGGGATGCCGGGATTTGAACCACCATCCTTCTGCATGCAAGGCAAATGCCCTACCTCCATGCTATCTCTCCAACCCCAGAATTACAAAGGTTTTTAAGTTTTATTTGCCTACTTATTTTAAGTACTTTGATACTATGAATTAGCTTGCCTGGTGTCTCTATACTGTAATGTAATGTCATGCGTGGCAGCTACAACACAAATGGCTGGCCACCATGTCAACTCATCAGCCCAACTCCACAAATTCTGGAATTTCTGGAACATGCTGTGGACACAGCCATGCATTACCTCTCAACTCCTCTACTGAACTCCGGTAGAAAAGTACCAAATTAGATGTGAATGTAGCATAGAAACCACCTAAGTTCAACAAACAAAAACAATACACAGGTTGCTCAACTGGCAACAAACAGCTTAGTAAACCTTCAGACAGTGGCTCAACATCCCCATTGCAAGATACAATTTTCACAAGTTTTCTTTTATGAAGGATTTTTTTCTGGTAATTCTATTCACATTTCATTGTAACAAGCAATACAAAGTAAATTATTATGTGCCTGCCAAGGCAGCAGACATAGGGTGGGGAGAAACTGGGAACTATGGTGGAGAGAATATTATATCGGTGGTGGGCTTGTATTGCAACACTGAATGCCAGAAACAACTATAATATCAGCAATTTTGTAAACAGTGAAGTTTAAATAAAATAATAAAAAAATAAAATACCTCTGGCTGTCATGCAAAAAGATAGTGTTTAAATTTATAGTATTGATGTACATTTATATATATACTACCACCACCACCAAGGTGCCCCTGTTCTTATATAACTTCTGGCCCAATCTTCACTAGCTCCACACCGTTTGTTGACCAATTTTACAGTCTAAGACAAAAGCTTTTCAAGTCCTTTGTTTCTCTCCTTTCTAAATATGTGTGAGATTATCCAGTATCTGTTCTTCCTCTGACTTATCTTGCTTACTTACAATACCCTCTCAGGTATGCTGTGGATGGAACTGTAAGGCATCAACTTTTAACTCGAATCTGGTAGCTGGATCTATTCCAGTCATCAGAAAATCAGAAAATACACACCTCCTCCTCATCCCCCTCCTCTGTGGAAAACAGCTGTGAACAGGCTGCTGTCTATTATGCACCAGAATTCTGTTACTGAGAAGCTGTCAGAGTGGTATGCTTGAATGACAGTTACTTTATCAACACTCCTCTCTCCCTCAACATATTTTTCCAGAAAGAAGTGGAGATTCAGGTACAGTCTGTTGTTTAAATAGCAAAATATAGAACAATGTAGATGCCTGGTCACTACCTTGGAGTCTAGTGATGTCTCTCTCAGATTCCTGTGATGCTTGCTGTTGTGCTGGAAAAATTAGAAGTTTTCATTTGGGTTAGTGCTCCACCAGGCTCACTGAGGACGTTTCATGAAGATGTATGTGGCATGGTCTGTGACAGGTGCTGTACCACAATTTTCTTTTTCTTGCTTTAGTTTTACAACCTTCATTATTTTCAGATAACAAAACAAAACACAGATACTGTATGTACCTACCTACCTTAACGAAGATCCACAGTAAACAGCACTTCGTTCTAAATTTGGGGTCTGGGCCAACCACTAAGCGCTGGGCCGTTCTTGGGGGCTGGGGGTGGGCAATCATTGCCTTGAAAAATACTGAGAAATCACTACAAATAATTTTTTTAAGTATCAATCGGTGCTCTCCTAGTTTAAGCAATTATCATTTTCTCTTTAAAGGAAGAACAGAGGTCATATGCCAACACCCGCCCCCGCAATAAAAAGGATTTGTGGCTTTCTGTAGCTGGCATCATTAGTGGTTTGCGTTAATTGGTATTGACGTCCTGAAGACACCACGTTGGGCTCTCGAATCCACGACTTCTTCCCTGGATGCTGGAGTGCTGCAGGGCTCCTGCACCACCTAGAGGCGCAGTTGGGCAGCGCGGCTGCGAGCATGCAGGTCGATTTCTTTGCGTCCTGGAAAGAAGCCTTTGGCTGCTTGATGCCTAGTTTGCTTACCCCGTTCCGAGGTTTCGGGGTTTCCTCCTTTAAACACGAAGCTGCTTTCTTCTTAAGCTTTCACACTCAACCTGGCAGTGGTTCATTGCAGTATGTAATTCAGGTCATTATTTGAGTTTTGGGGGACTATTAGCCGGTGGTCCAGGGAAACTACATCCTGGCTTTGTGCGCAGGAGCGTCCCCTGGCAGTACTCAGAGTGTATAAGCGGTTGCCTGTCGAGGTGCAAGAAAAACTTCTTTTTTTCTTTTTTCTTTTGTTTTTTGGGTCACACCCGGTGACGCTCAGGGGTTACTCCTGGCTCAGAAAACACTCGTAGCTTGGGGGACCATATGGAACGCCGGAATTCAAACCTCCGTCTGTCCTGGATAAGCTGCGTGCAAGGAAAATTCCCTACCGCTGTGCTAACGCTCCGGCCCCAAGAAAAACTTCTTATTAGCCCTTTTCATCTTTCTCCAGGCCCCTATGAGGAGTTTGATATATATGTATGTATGTATGTATGTATGTATGTATGTATGTATGTATGTATGTGTTGTATATTTGTATATGGATAGGTAAATAATCATGTATAAAATTATGAATTTGGTAATATCAATTATGAGGGGAAAGTGCTCATTAAAAATATTGTTGGGGCCAGAGTGATAGCACAGCAGATAGGGCTTTTGCTTTGCAGGCGGACGACCTGGGTTCGATCCTCGGCATCCAATATGGTCCCCGGATCCTACCAAGAGTGATTTCTGACTGCTGAGCCAGGAGTAAGTAACCCCTGAACACTGCTAAGTTTGACCCAAAAACAACCTCCCCAAAAAAATCTATATTAGTTTAGGCACATATGCATTACTTTCTATACACAATGATCAGTTATCAAATTATGAGAATTAACAGTTTGAATTTGCCCAATATTTAAAGGTTCATCATACGTGCCTAGATCTTTAAAAAGCTATACATTTCGAATATTACTAACAAAAATTAATAAGGCCCAATTTCCCAATTTTTGCCTCCTATAAAAAATTCAGAGGAAAGATTGATAGGGGACATTTTATATGATCACTCATAATGATTAAAAACTTCTTTTATCTTACTCTTTGATAGTTTTATATTTATATAGCATTTCTACCCTCATAGCAACTTAAAATTTACTATCATCACTTGAGTAATTTGAAACTGTCTCCACAAACAAAAAAGCTAGAAAATTAAAGCCAGTAATTGATGAAATGGTACTTAAAATAAGACCCTCAAATCTCTTTTTTTTTGTTCATCAAAGTATTTTCTTTAGGGGCCCGGAGAGATAGCACAGCGGCGTTTGTCTTGCAAGCAGCCGATCCAGGACCAAAGGTAGTTGGTTCGAATCCCGGTGTCCCATATGGTCCCCCGTGCCTGCCAGGAGCTATTTCTGAGCAGACAGCCAGGTGTGGCCCCCCCAAAAAAAACCAAAAAAAAAAAAAAGTATTTTCTTTAGAGACAATAGATAACAATGAGTTCTCCAAAGTGTCAAGACATGTTTATATATTAATAAAAATTATTGTATAGAGGACAAGCAGTGAGATTAATTTTTTTAAGATCTGATGCTAGAAAAAAATTGACTTTTTTAATTTAAGAGTTGTTAAAAATTTTGGAACAATTGTAAAACTGAGTTTACAGATAAAAATGCTTAATCTGAAAAAATAATTTGTTCTACATAATAGCAGACAGTACATAGTTACAGAAAAAGCAATAATGAAGCGACCTGATTAAATAATATTATGGAATGTTAAAAGGGCTTTCAAAAATAGATTCCCTCTTCCCAAGTCTAAAGTAAAGGCATGTAGCCTGGATCTGAGTGAAGACTTTAACTATATCTTTGTGGTGGTGAAGGGTGGGAAGGCACTTGACAACTTCCCTGGGTTGGGTGTCTTTAAAGAACTATATTTGACAAACAATCTATATGTTGTTTTGTTAACTTGTAACTATATCTGTTGTATCTTGTTTTGCCTCATAAATTGGGGGGGGGGGGAGTAATGGATGGTACCAAGACCAAACCGATATATGAACATTGAGTAAAAATTAAAAAATGATCAGACTTAAATGTGCGGAGCTGAGGCCTAGTAAGTTTCTAGCAGATGCCTGAAGCCTAACAGTCTCTAGCAGTCTTTCATGAGGCCTGAACCAGGATGTAGCCTGCCTTTACTTAGGTCAATCTAAAAGGCTATGTGAGGCATTGTGACAATTCAAGGGGAACACTGAAGCCAGTAACCTTGAGAGAAAAACATATTTTAGACAGGGCATATTCTAGGCACATCCAAGCCAAAGGGAACACTGACTCAGTAGTTTTGGGAGAAAAACATATTTTAGACAGAACATATTCTAGACACATCCAGTAGGTTGGGAGAAGCGATATTTGTTATCTATTTAGCCAGGTGCTAGGGAGAGTTATGTTAGGGGATCATTGCTTATTATGTAGCTAGACCACATGAGGAATCTTAGGGAAGAAACTTATGTTGTTATCTATGTAACCACAAGCCTTCAGAAGTAGCTCAAACAAAATATTTTGCTCTACACTTTTTTTACTGCTCTTTGTTTGCCCCCCCCACCATGAATGATATATAATGATCTGCCCTCTTTTCAATAAACGGAAGCTAGCTGATTCTCACTAGTTTTCCCATTTCCTTTGTCTGTGTGTGTTCTTTGTTTGTATGTTATAAACCCATATTC
This sequence comes from Suncus etruscus, assembly GCF_024139225.1. Lineage (NCBI taxonomy): Eukaryota > Metazoa > Chordata > Mammalia > Eulipotyphla > Soricidae > Suncus > Suncus etruscus. The sequence goes on from NC_064848.1 coordinate 100,974,496, forward strand.
CCTCTGAGAAACTAACCCACGTTTGTGGTTTCCCCGCAGGGGCAAGGGAGCCCACACTTAAACACAAAATCCAAAGCCAATGACAACAGAAGTGATACCCAATCTATAAGAAGCTAGACACAGAGGGGACCACTTATTTTAGCAGCCCGGGGTGGGGGTGTGGGGCAAAAGATGAGGATATGGGATGCATGGTGGGAACAGGGATGGAGGGGACAATACTGGTGGTGGGAATGCCCCTGATTCAATGCCCACTATGTACCTAAAATATTACTATGAAAGATTTGTCATTTACTTTGGTAAAAATAAAAATTATTTTAAAAAATATAATAATTAGGGATCTCACTTTAGAGGCTTGGAAAAATGTTGACTCTGAAGCCGAATATATCGGTAGGAAAAAAAAGGTTCTTCTGAGATTTTTATCATATGAGAGTTTAGTCACAAATATTTCAGAGCCAGAGAGATATCTCAAAGGGTTCTGACATACAGACTCTCAAGTTCTATTTCTGTAACTGCATGGTCCCCCAAGAATCACTGTGTAGCCTGATAGACATTGTACTGCTGGGTCTAAGAAATGCTAGTTAAGTTCACAAGAAGTAGACCTCCGATCCTCTGAACGCTGTTCTGAGAGAACTCCGCCCACAAAAAATTAGCAATGTTATAAATGCTGAATATTTCATATTTTTATTTTTAAATGCAAATTTTAGCATTTATTGACAAGTTCATATATAGTCCCATGGCAAATAAGTGTTCTGCAATATTCAGATGAAAAAGAAATGTTTTTGAAGACTGAAAGATGTCCACAAAGAGAAGGAGCACAATTATTTTTGTTATTATATAAATGTGAATTCTTAGGTATTTTTAAAATTGCAAAAGTAGCATATGGGCCTTATGATCATAGAATGTTAAAACTAGAAAGGGTGTAAATATCATCTATTCTAGCCAACATTGCATTTCTCAGAGATGCCAAAGCTGAGGCCTATAGAACTGAAAGATTCTTGTCCAAAACTTGCCACACGATAAGAGCAAGCTCATGAATAGAACTGTGTCCCACCTGCCAGTCTCATGTTCTGATAGATTTGCAAAGTATATGCTGTCCAAGTTTAGGTAAGTTTGATAAATTTCCAAATAAGTGGTTTTGCTGAGCAGTAGTATATAATGACTGGTGCCTTTAATAGTGTCTAGAACTTGTTGATGAATATGTACTGATTATATGTTGGATGCTAACTGAATGTATTTGACAGCTGCTATCTATACACATCTGAATGAATAGAAGAAAAATTTAGTGAGAAAATGATCCCCAAGAGACAACTATTGCCAGTAAGACACTCATTTTTTGGTCTTTCATGTGATTTAAAATAAAGGCAGATTTTCTAATTTGCCATAATTTTCTTTTAAAGAATATATTTTAGTCTTAATTCTGAAGAACTAAGACAATAAGGGAAAAGCATGTGGCATCATAGAGATAAATGATTTAATTAAAATGGTCTTTCTAGAATATATAAATTATCTAAAACCAAATACAATAAAGGTCAGAAAAATAGGATGGTAGTAAAACATTTATCTTACAGGCCGCTGATTCCAGTTCAGTCCCCTGGCAACACAGATGGTTCTCCCAATCTTTGGCATTGCACAGGCCAAGCAGTTCTAGGAGAACTCAAAAGTAGCCCCTGAACCCTACCAGATGTCCCCCTCACCTTTACAGAAATAGTACACCTAGGACATGGCAAAGAAGAAAGGAGAGCTCTGAAGCAATGCCAAAGTAAATGAAACTTCATGCTGTTTCCTTCCTACGACTGACTGGCCTCACTATAAACCCTGTGTTCTATATTAGAATAAAGGGAACAGAAAACATATTTTTAGGAGTAAGTTGAATTTTGTTTCATGTCCTTGGATCGCATGTTTACGAGGGGAGGTGGGAGATTAGATTCCAACTTTCCAGCTTCAACCTTATGCTAAGACCTTCTAGGTTTATAAACAACAGGGCTTAAATATTGCTAAAGAATGATTAATATTGACTAGACTTTGTACTAATTATTATACTAGTATATACCTGAAACTTATATAATGACATATGTTAATCATACATGAAATGCTGTAGTCTCTGAAAATAAAATAATTTTTTTTCAGTGAACAACATGCTTGATCTTGACAGATGACACACAAAGATATGTTTATAAATGGGCTTGAAAGTAAAGGTACTCGAGCATCTTCTCAAGAACCCATTCAATACACTCATGTGGACCATTGTAGTCTACTCAAAAGACCTATTGTAAATTCTAAAATCAGTATTCTGTAAATCCATTTTCTTTGAATCTAAAGAAATAGACATAGAAATAAACTCAAAAAAGTATAAAAGGCAAAACAATAGAGGCTACATAAGGATTTTGTTGACCAGAAAATGTTGATAACCATGATATTCTCAATTCTATAGATATTCTAAATAAGAAAATCATGTAGACAAAGAATGAAAATATGATTCTTTTCTTTAACATTGCTGATCGCAGCATCATTTTGTCCCCTGTGTTCTTTCACATCATTAGGAAGGCCTAAAGATTTCCCAAAGCTATTGACAACATGTTTCTCTCTAAATATTGATGTGATTTTTTGAAATAAAGTCAATATGAGAATTATACAATTTATACTTCAGTTGTTCAAACCATAATTTTTAAAGTGTATCATTGAATTCTGTGGACTTGTAAACAAAAACGTCATTCTACCCCTACTCTTTTCAAACAGTCACTGAATCCATTGTCCTGGCAAGTAGATATTCTTTCTGATTATTCTCTATCAGATACATAGGTGTTTCTTTTTAAAAGTCTTTCTGAGTCAGAAAAAGTAATACTAGGGTTAGATAGCCCTGTTTAACTCTCAGCACTACCTACTGCCATCCCTAAGTTGATCACTCGGTATAGCTGTGAACCGCTACTAAGGCAGTTCTATTAGTCTTGGCACCATAGCACCTGAAGAGCACCATCATTCTTGGTCCCCAGCACTCAATGTCATATCCCAGTTGACAAAGGATCATAAGAGTGGTCCCAGGATCTCTTCAGTGTTGCTTAGAAGGGTACAAATATTTTTTTTTTTTTAGTTTGGGTCACACCCGGCAGCGCTAAGGGATTACTCCTGGCTCTACTCTCAGAAATCGCCTCTGGCAGGCTCAGATTCAAACTACCATCCTTCTGCATGCAAGGCATACGCCTTACCTACATGCTATCTCTCTGGCCCTGAAATCTTTTTTTATTTTTAAAAATAAGAAAATCTTCCCATCAAAGAGTATTGATTGTCCAAATATTATCCATAAGTAAACTTGGTTTTAAATTTTAATTCTGAAATTAAATATGAAATTAGAATTTCATGCATCATTGGACTTAGTTTGTCTGGCATGTCTAAGAATGTTGTTTGTTGTCACAACTGTCCTTTGAAAGTTTGATGTTGCTACTAGCCAGCATTTAGTGAGGAAAAATTAGAGCTGCTACTCAGCCTCCTACAAACCATAAGATAATGTCCAAAGCAATTACTAAAACAGTCTTGAATGTCAATAGTATCAAGATTGAGAATTCTGATACTGAACACAAGGGATAATTGTATCTTTCAGATTATACTTAGACTTTTTCTAAAGCATGTACATGCAAGTTGCTTCGGTTCTCATATTCAATTCATAGTCTAATTATTTTAAGTATATCTTGAGACTAATACTTTCTAAAATGAAATGTAAATACATTTTTCATGGCACTTCAATTTAATGCTTTTCAGATTTTATACTAAAAGCACTTTCATTTGGTCACAATTCTCAGTCAAAGGATAATGATAGCCTTGGGAAAAAATATAAACATGCTCAAGTTTTACTGATTTTTCTTCTCTGCTACAATTAGAAATGTCATTGGTGTGACACATATGTCTATATTATTTTACCATTTGAAGTAGTATGCCAGATTCGTCCAAAAAATTTGCCAGGTCTATGGAAGCAAAGCATACTTAAATAAATCATTTACCTTGACTGTGGTTCTGAGAGTGATAAGAAAAATAGTGCACAGAGATATGTTTTCATAGTGCCACTGAAGCCAAATGGTGAAACTATGATTGATGAGCTGACCAAATATTTTGAAATTTCTCAATATCTCTAAATTACATTGATAGATCAGATTTTCAGATTTATTTTAACTATTCCCAGAAATTACTGTTCCTCTACAAATAAATTTACTGCCAATAAAACTTGATTTTTTAAATCTAGATCAAGTGGAGATAAAAAAGTAAACAACCTGTGACATGAGAATTCATTGACCTCAATTGAACTAACTTTATTGAGGAATCTAGACTTTAGCAAATATATTCTAGAGGGGAAAATAAACACAGGAAGTCCACAATATCATATTTTTCTGCTCTCAGAGTAATGCCTTTTTTCAAATTATACATGTTCATAGTAACCTTTATTGGTTTTTGAAAAAATATAATAAAAATTCCATCAAAAGAGATAGTGTTTAAGAAGATAACTATGACTTTTAAAGTAAGTTTTCACAATAGTGTGAGGCATTCCATTTCTACTTTAATTGAACTGTGCTGTTGAGTTTACATTAAGATTCATGAAGAATAATTATTCTCAGAGCAACTTAAAATATAGCTGTGGCTATGTATATGCTAAAATACTATTTTATCTCCTTTGAATTTGGGAGACACTCTATGCCCAGAGTGAAGGCAAATTTTACAGATCAATTTTTTTTCCATATTGGTAGAAATAACTCCAATTTATTCTTTTTCTTGAATTCCTCACCTTTTAAAAATCAGTTCTGAAGGTGCCAGAGTGATAGTACAGTGTGAAGGACTCTTGCCTTTCACAGGGCAGACCTAGATTCAATCTCTGACATCCAGGATGTCCCTACAAGCTGACCAGGAGCAATTCCTGAGTGCAGAGCCAGGAGTAACCTGCTGAGCATCACACCAAAGCACACAAAAAAAGTCAGTCCTGAAAGCCACAGCATCAAAAGTTCAAATTCTAAACTGTCATTTATGCTGAGATTCACCTTGACAATTTTAAGAATCTGAACCTCAAAACTATTTCCTTTTGTCTCCTTCCAACCCATGGGTTTCCATCACTTCACCTATTGGTCCCATTTGTATCCCTAAAGGGCAATATTCCTTTCATTTTCTTACCTTACAGCACAACCCTCTTTAGAGAATGCTGCAGCTCAGAATATGTGAGCTGAATATTTTTAACTCTCATAAAGTAAACCAGTAGAGTCCAAATGTCAATTAAAGCAGCTTAGAAACAACTTTGCTACCCTGTTTCTTTCAAAGGTCAACTGGGAGACATTTTCTAGGATCCAGTAAAAACCTTTCTTCCTTCCCTCTTCCTTTCAAGATTGATTAGTACATAACATACCCATCTCTTCCTGATAGAAAAAGCAATTTTGAAGAGCAATAATATTGACTCACTCTTTTCGGCAACTTGTGATTTATAAGTGTTGTTCATTTGCTCCTTGTAACAATCAAATAAATTAGGCATTATTTATCTTTACTAGTATTGGTATCATTAATGTTTTTTCTGTTGGTAAAAGGAGTTCTAGTAAATTGACTAAAATACAGATTTAAGGTCAAGAAAACTGGCTCTCATTTCTGTCTTTTCTGTAAAAACTCTAGCAAATTACTTTGTCTTTGATGGAGTCTCTCTCCCATAATTCTTGTCAACAGAAGTGTCCTAAATTCAATATATCATAGATTTACAGGGAGAACAATATAAAAAGAAGTGTCCTATGGTGCTTAACACAAGGTTTGTTTTTGCTTATATTTAAAATAAATTTTGTTTATTTGGTTTATCTTTGTTCTTTTTAGTAGTAGTAGTAGTAGTAGTAGTAGTAGTAGTAGTAGTAGTAGTAGTAGGATGATGATGACTATGAGAATATATTGATTCACTGAAATGTTCAGATTTTTTCAAGGCTTCATAAGGTAGTGTAGTAAAATTAAAAATTATGTCTTTATAGTAGAAGGTACTCCAAAGTGAACCAAACAGATCTTTCCTTTGCCTGCCCTACACATCCTGAACAAAGTACTCTTTTCCCCAGCTTCGAGTAGCATTGGTGCTTGAGAGTCCACAGCTATGTACCTCACAGGACACTGTTTTAAGCTGAGGGAAGCTGTTTTCTCAAAGGTCAGATGTCCTTGCCAGGCTACCCTCTGTAGGACACACCCAGAGACCCAGATGTGCTGATGAGTAAGTGCCAGGGGTTGAACATGGGACTCCTTCATAAAAGCAAAAATAAATTCCAGTCCTTGAAGTTACTTCTCCAGCCTAAACAATGTGCTCAAATGTGCGTGCGTGCGCGTGTGTGTGTGTGTGTGTGTGTGTGTGTGTGTGTGTGTGTGTGTGTATTGCCAGGAACCTTGGTCTCATGCCTACCAGTCAGCCAAATCCCTGGTACTGAAAGTCCAAATTCAGAGACCTCCATAGACCTACAAGATATACTGAAACCTATGTCAGAATCATAGAATAGTTTGTCTTATCCCTATGCCCCGTGTTGCTTTCCTTACCTTTCATAGGTATTGATTTTCTCAAAGAACCCTCCAACCTTCTAAACCCCTCCACATACATCAACTACATTAAACCTCCCACTCATAATACACCATATCCGAGTTTCTTGGGAACCAGACTTAATAAAGTCTCCTGATTTCAAATTCCATGTTCTTGGCACAGCAGTACATGAGAGGGTGGACAACATTTCTTCGCAATAAAACTTTATCTTCCTGCCAAGTTATCAGCAGATCTCATAAGAACAAAAAATAGAAACTGTAATTTTAGATAGTTGCAGGACAGCATCAGGATCATGAAGAAAAAAGGGCCCAAGGCAAAATTAAACACCCAAAATAATCTCTACTGCCTCTTTTATTCAGAGTATGAAATTGAATAAAGCCAACCCTTTCTAATAAGGAGCTTGTAAATAAATTTCCCAAGATGGGAACTCTCCTAAGAGATAATAGGCATGACTGACTATTACACAGAACTTTCTGTTCACAAACCGCACCCTGAAATGCCTACACCTTTGCTGTGGTAACTATGCACCTTATCCAGGAGACTATACAGAGAAAGTGCGTTTCTTTTATCTTTGACCCCTGACTAGCATTGATTAATTGCTCTCTTTCAATAATTTGAACTTTCAAACAAAGGAATCCAAAAACAGTCTTAACAATGTAAAAACTACTGGAAAGGGACCACTGATAGCTGTTAAGATCCCGAGAGTAAACCTGTATCCAGAGGCCTAAATCGAATACTTTCTTGAATTCTGAAAGATTCATTTCCCAGAGAATTCTGATAAAGTAATATAAGTTAAATTCTGTTACATAAAATTCACAGGAATTTCACTACTCAAAGTTCTGTGCCATTTTTGTTAATCCCCAGAAATTTTGAAGAAGCCTTTGACAGAGAATGTCAATCTAATCTTTCCCCACATGGTAATATTGATAAAGGTAAAAAATTTTGAAAAAAAAATTGCCTTCCTATCTCAGTGTCATAGAAGAAGACCATTAAAACAAAGTTACAAGCAGTCAGATTTTTCAGCAACCAAGGACTTTTAATAGGTCACATCATTTCTTTTTCAAAAACTTTACTAGCTTTTTATTTTAAAAGATAACTAGCTTTTTTTTTTTTACAGATTTCCACATTATCTACTGTACTGTTTCCTCAGCTTTTTCTGATCTGCTCTGATGTTCTACTTGCTCCTTCACTTATTCCTTCCATATACTCTGACCTCTAACCTCTTTGATGTCAAGTATTTACCCACCTCAGGGCATTTACACTTATATTTTCCCCTTTTATGACTTCTATGTAGTTTATATCCATTTATTTCTTCAGGTTTCTTCGCAAATGTTACTGAGAACCATATTTTTATAGCCTAAAGGGGTCTCAAACTAATTTACCTGTGGGCCGCAGGAGGCAAAGTCGGGTGATCCTTGAGTGCAAAGTCAGTAGTAAGCCTTGAACATTGGGGAGTGTGACCCAAACAACTAAAACAAAACAAAACAAAAAAAGATTCCTCTAGGGCAAGGCCACAAAATGTATGGAGGGCCGTTTGCCGCCAGCAGGCCACAAGTTTGAGACCCTAAACCATGTGCTCTCGAGCCTTCCTTCAGACTCCTTCTAGAACCTGGAAGACAATAGGGATCCTTATATCTTTTATTTTTTTTAATACTTTTATTTTGACCAAAGTGGATTACAAATCTTTCACAGTAGTATTTTAGGTACGTAGTGACATTGAATCAGGGCCATTCCCACCTCCAATGTTGTCCTACCTCCATCTTTGTTCCCAGCATGCATCTCATATCGCCCCCCCCACTTTGCCCCTCGGGCTGATAGTATAAGTGGTCCCTTCTGTGTCTAGCTTGTTGTAAATAGGGTATTGATTCAATTGTAGTTAGCTTTGGATTTGGTGTTTAAGTCTGATCATTTTTTATTTCTTTTTTTTTTTTTTTTTTTTGGTTTTTGGGTCACACCCGGTGACGCTCAAGGGTTACTCCTGGCTATGCGCTCAGAAGTCGCTCCTGGCTTGGGGGACCATATGGGACGCCGGGGGATCGAACCGCGGTCCATCCAAGGCTAGCACAGGCAAGGCAGGCACCTTACCTCTAGCGCCACCGCCCGGCCCCTGATCATTTTTTATTTCTACTCAATGTTCATACGACTGTTTGGTCTTGGTGCCCTCCATTATTTCCTCCTCAATTTGTGAATCAGAACATGATGGTTCAAGTTATGTGGTTCTGTTCGAAGGTAAGAAAAAATAAAAAATAAAAATATATATAAGAAATATAAGGATCCTTATATCTTAATCCCTTCTACCAAAAGCAAACAGAGCTATCTTCTTGGGTCTTTTCTCAGTCTCCTTCCACGTCCCAGTCCCACTGCTGATCTTTTCCCCTCCAGAACAGTCATCTCTGTATCTGGGCAAGAACAGGGAAGATCCAGTCCTAGTCCAAATCTCCTCCACCAAGCGCAAATGCCACCTTTGCAGCCTTCTCTCAGCCTCCTTCTAGGTTCATGTCATTTCAGAAACCCCACTACTTCCCACCAACCTCCTTTTCCAAAACTATGCAAACTCCATTGCAAAGTCATTTCAGTTTATATCAAGATATACCTTGAAACACATTTCATACAAACAATTCAACAGATCACTTTCTTAAACACCTGACACTCCAGCATTACAAAGCACTAAATGCAAAGATCAGTGGGGAAGCTAAGGAAGACACCTACACTGAGGAATATTGAAAGAAATACTGACAAATCAACAAGTCTACCCAAATGCCTGAACCTTATAGATGAGAAGCGAAAATCATCACTTAATGGTTTAGCAATGAAAACCAAGGAGTCACTAGCCTGCAAAGTTAAAAATAATCTATAGATGAACAATCCAACCAACTCAAAAAAGAATTCTTTCAAAATATGAGAGAATTCATACAAATTAAGCTGAAAGAACTAAAAAAACATGTTAGCAAGCCATAATAGTAGAATTACACAAGTGGAGAATCACATAGACTAACTTGAAGACAAATTACAAGCCAGCAGTGATGTAAAAAAAGTCAAAAAATAAAGGAGACACAAAACACTGGAAGAAAATATAAGGTACTTAATAAACAAATACAAGAGAAATAATTTAGTATTATAGAAATACCAAAAGGGGAATAAAATGGGAAAGGGGAAGAACAATTAATGAGGGAGATAATAGCACAGAACTTCCTCATCCTTGGGAAAAGGTTTCTCTACAAATTCAAGAGACAAAAAGAGTGCCAAACAAAATAGACCAAGACAGAACCAAGACACCAAGTAATCCAATTGGAGAAAAAAACAAGGAGAAATATGGACTCTTTCAAGCAGTAAGGAAGAAGAAAAATCTCAAGTATAAAGGGAAAAAAACACAAGAATCAAATTAGATCTTCCATTTAAAATAATCCAGGCAAGAAAAGAGTGGAATGATATATCCAAACTACTGAATGAAAGAAACTTTCAACCTAGAGTCCACTACCCAGCAAAACTCTCATTTACATGGGAAGGATGATTAAAAACATTCTTGGACAAAAAGAGCTCACAATATTTGCACTAATCAAACCAACCCGAAACAAACTATTTAAAGAGCATTTACGCAAACCAAATTCCCAATTGTAACAATAACAACCCCACACAAATAATGGCATAACAGTTCTTACTGTCAATAGTTGCCTTAAATGTGAGTGGACTAAACTCTCCTTTCATAAGGTACAGGGTAGCAGGTTGGATCAGGAAACAAAAATCCAGACATCTTCTGCAACATCAAGAAAGTACTTAGAGACGGTCACTACTTATTGATCAGGGGAATAATAGAGCAAAAATTGCTAACTTGATCATCATCTATGCACCAAATTTAGAGCCAGCAAAAAATGTAAGGCTTTTGCTCACAAACTTAGAAAAACATTTGGATGGAAATGTCATAGTAGTGGAAAATTTCAACACCCCATTATTGCCACTAAACAGATCTGCTAAGCAAAACACTAGAAAGACATAGAGCACTAAATGAGAAGCTAGAAGAAATAGGACTAATGAATGTTTACAGGGTGCTTCATTCTCAAAAAGCAGAATACATACATTCTTCTCAAGTGCAAATGAAACTTTCTCCAGGATAGGCCACATTCTACTACACAAATCTAAGCTAATCTACATAAAGTCACAAATATAAGAATTATATCAACCACCCTATCAGACCACAATGTCACGGAAATGAAGATTGACTACAAAAAAAGATGTGGAGAAAAGCTAATACCTGGAGACTAAACAGCATGCTTCTCAAAAACAGCTGGATCAAACAGAAAATAAAATAAGGGGAAGGGGAAAGCTGAAACAGGCCAATCACAAGTAAGAAAATTAAAACAATTTTGAGCAATAATTTTGAGCAAAAATTGAGCAATAGCACAGCAATAGGGCATTTGTCTTGCATGCAACTGACCCAAGACAGACTTCGGTTTGATCCCCAGCATCCCATATAGTCCCCTGAGCCAGGAGCAATTTTTGAGTGCATAACCAGGAGTAACCCCTGAGCATCATCACGGGGTGTTGTCAAAAAAAATTGAAACAGTAATTAGAAAACTCCCCAAGAACAAAAGTTCAGGACCAGATAGGTTTATAGGTGAATTTAATCAAGCATTCACAGAAGAGTTACTACCACTGGTCCCTAGACTCTTCCAAAGCATTGAAAAGAGAGGAACTCTTCCGAATACTTTCTATGAAGCTAATATCATGTTCAGCTCCAAGGAGACAAAAATACCACCAAGAAAGAAAACTACAGACCAATCTCACTAATGAAAATGGATGCAAAAATTCTTAACAAAATCTTAGCAAACTGAATCCAACAACACATCAAAAAGATTATACATTGGCCCTTCTGACACAGAGAGCAGACATTCTGAACTTTGCCTCTCTGCTGCTCTCTGTCTTGACTCTAATCCTTTCCATGCATCATTCCCTGAGGGCTCAATTTTAGAGGTGAGCTCTCATGCCCACAAAGGGTAGAGCTGAGTGCTGCTGTGTGCCCTTCAGACACACACAGCAGACATTTTGGACTTTGCCTCTCTGCTGTTTTGTGGCCTGAAATTTGATCCTCTTCACCCAAATCTCCCTGAGGGCTCTTCTTCAGAGGTGAGTTCTGTCCACAAAGAGTAGAGCCAGAGGAGAGTGGCTCTGCTTTGTTACAGTGCAGCTTCTAGCCAAAGAACCCCACCATAACAAATAGAAATAAACCACATTACAAATATGGCAATGAGGAAATGAGACAGGCCAACACCATGCATAGAGAATAGAAATGGCAGCTCTGATGACCCAAAAAATGCCAACCACCTAATTAGCCTCTCAGATAAGGAGTTTAAAGAAATAATATGAAGAATATTCATAGACCTCAAAGAAAGTATAGATTTATTGAATAGAAAATACTATCTTTCTATCCATAGTGCTACTTGGAGATACAGGTTGGTTGCCCTAGTTCCACATTGCAATGCTATACTATATTAGACTAGGAATAGAGTGTTCATTAAGATAATGTCATGACAAAAATTCTTTTATATATATATATTTTATTTAAACACCTTGATTACATACATGATTGTGTCTGGGTTTTAGTCTAGTAAAGAACACCACCCATCACCAGTGCAACATTCCCATCACCAATGTCCCAAATCTCCCTCCTCCCCACCCAAAATCCGCCTGTACTCTACACAGGCTTTCCATTTTCCCACATATATTCTCATTATTAGGACAGTTCAAAATGTAGTTATTTCTCTAACTAAACTCATCACTCTTTGTGGTGAGCTTCCTGAGGTGAACTGGAACTTCCAGCTCTTTTCTCTTTTGTGTCTGAAAATTATTATTGCAAAAATGTCTTTCATTTTACTTAAAACCCATAGATAAGTGAGACCATTCTGCGTTTCTCACTCTCTCTCTCTTTCTCTCTCTCTCTCTCTCTCTCTCTCTCTGACTTATTTCACTAAGCATAATAGATTCCGTGTACATTTAAGTATAGGAAAATTTCATGACTTCATCTCTCCTGACAGCTGCATAATATTCCATTGTGTATATGTACCACCTTTTCTTTAGCCATTCGTCTGTTGAAGGGCATCTTGGTTGTTTCCAGAGTCTTGCTATGATAAATAGTGCTGAAATGAATATAAGTGTAAGGAAAGGATTTTTGTATTGTATTTTTGTGTTCCTAGGGTATATTCCTAGGAGTGGTTTAGCTGGATCGTATGGGAGCTCAATTTCCAGTTTTTGGAGGAATCTCCATACTGCTTTCCATAAAGGTTGAACTAGACGGCATTCCCACCAGCAGTGGATAACAGTTCCTTACTCTCCACATCCCTGCCAGCACTATTTTCATTCTTTGTGATGTGTGCCATTCTCTGTGGTGTGAGGTGGTACCTCATAGTTGTTTTGATTTGCATCTCCCTGATGATTAGTGATGTGGAGCATTTTTTCATGTGTCTTTTGGCCATTTGTATTTCTTCTTTGTCAAAGTGTCTGTTCATTTCTTCTCCCCATTTTTTGATGGGATTAGATGTTTTTTTCTTGTAAAGTTCGGTCAGTGCCTTGTATATTTTGGAGATTAGCCCCTTATCTGATGGGTATTGGGTGAATAGTTTCTCCCACTCAGTGGGTGGCTCTTGTATCCTGGGCACTATTTCCTTTGAGGTGCACAAGCTTCTCAGCTTGATATATTCCCATCTGTTAATCTCTGCTTTCACTTGCTTGGAAAGTGCAGTTTCCTCCTTGAAGATACCTGTATTCTCAATGTCCTGGAGTGTTTTGCCTATGTGTTGTTCAATATATCTTATGGTTTTGGGTCTGATATCGAGGTCTTTAATCCATTTGAATTTTACTTTCATACATGATGTTAGCTGGGGGTCCAAGTTCAATTTTTTGCAAGTGGCTAGCCAGTTGTGTCAACAGCACTTGTTGAAGAGGCTTACCCTGCTCCATTTAGGATTTCCTGCTCCTTTATCAAAAATTAGATGATTGTATGTCTGGGGAACATTTTCTGAGTATTCAAGCCTATTCCACTGATCTGAGGGCCTGTCCTTATTCCAATACCATGCTGTTTTGATAACTATTGCTTTGTAGTAACGTTTAAAGTTGGGGAAGTTAATTCCTCCCATATTCTTTTTCCCAATGATTGCTTTAGCTATTCGAGGGTGTTTATTGTTCCAAACTAATTTCAAAAGTGCCTGATCCACTTTTTTGAAGAATGTCATGGGTATCTTTAGAGGGATGGCATTAAATCTGTATAATGCTTTGGGGAGTATTGCCATTTTGATGATGTTAATCCTGCCAACCCATGAGGAGGGTATGTGTTTCCATTTCCCCGTGTCCTCTCTTATTTCTTGGAGCAGAGTTTTATAGTTTTCTTTGTATAGATCCTTCACATTTTTAGTCAAGTTGATTCCAAGATATTTGAATTTGTGTGGCACTATTGTGAATGGGGTTGTTTTGTTAATGTCCATTTCTTCCTTATTACCATTGGGGTATAGAAAGGCCATTGATTTTTGTGTGTTAATTTTGTAGCCTGCCACCTTGCTATATGAGTCTATT